>NC_134360.1:249861683-249896683 GCF_048569485.1 Anomaloglossus baeobatrachus | reverse complement strand
AATGCAGGCAGACTTAGGCGTCGGAAGGCTAACAAGAGCTAATCTCTGTTAGTCTGCTTGTTAGTCTCCTTTGATCACTGATCACATGTTGCGGGGAGCCAATCACATCTGTTCCCCTTCTATTTATGCTGGTTGAATCCTTCCACCTATAGTTTATCATAGTTGGTCTGGTTGGGTGGAAGTAATGCTTATTGCTTTGCTCAGTTGTGGAGTTTACCCCAGTTGTCTTTTGTAGTTTCCTTCCTGCTCTTGTTTTCCTCTTGAATCTTTTATTGTCTAATCCTGTGTGTGTGAGCAGTGTCTCAGAGTTTTGATTTTCCCTTGTCTGTCTTTATCTGTGGTGAGAATCACACTTCTGTCCTGTTTTTCATGGTGGAAGTGGGGGTAGCAGATTAGGTCTGGTCAGGAGCAGGGCCAGGAATGGGACTCAGACATTTCCACCATTAGGAGTATCCCTGAGGTTAGGAATAGACTAGGATCCCCTAGCATGAGAGAACGCCTAGGGGCCCCTATCCCTCCTTATCCAACAGTCACATCATGACACAGCCTTTGGACTCTTACCCTATCAATCTGAATTTTTGCACTTTTGAAGCCAAATGTGACTGGTGATTTCTTAATCTGGTATTGGACTGTAACAGTAAATATAAAGGGAGAGGATAGAGGCCATGGAGAATCATGTCACATCCAGATTCTTTATAGGATTGTACCCCGGATAAAGTGCGGTGATTCCCGTCTCTGTATCTGTCCTATAAGCTCCTGATGCAGCAAGTTACTATTACACAGTCTGCACTGGTAGAACAGTCTGTACTCCGGATACGGCACGGCCTCAGCTCAGGGGAGCATTAAAATGTGAATAATATGTACTGCTCCGATAAATAGATCTTCCTGATTCTCGATGACGTGTGGCCATTCACTCTGGAATAGTTTCTAGCATTTTAGAGCAGCGGTCCGCTCTGCGTACAAGAGCACCACTTCATGTCAGTGAATGGAAACGTCCTGCTTTAATTTCAAGGGTTAATCTAATACTGTTCACAGCTACATTTTTGCTCGTTCATCCAGAAGAGCATTTGTGAGGTCAGACGCTGAGGCTCGAGGAGAAGTTCTAGTTCATCCCAAAAGTGTTGGATGGGGTTGGGGGTCTAAGCTCTGTACGGCAGTCACTTCTCCACCAACCATGTCTTTATGGAGCTTGTAGACTGGCAAAGTCATGGGGAACAGGAAAACTCCTTCCCCAAATATTTAGCACAAAGTTGAATTAAGGTTTCTCTTTGTGGAGAGCACCAATTTGACATATGGAGACTCATAAGTCCTGCGATGCTTCACTGGGAATTAAATGTGCAAATAGCCTCTTCAGATAGGAAAAGGACAGCAACTCCAATGCCACCTATTATTGGAAGTAGTTGTGACCCTAAAAGTCAGTATCGAGCCTTTAAAAGGTCCTTGACGCTCAACTTTGATTAACAGCCTGTTACGTCACCACCGGAGTCTGCTCCACCGACTTCTGCTCCGATCGCCAGGCGAGACTGTGTTCCTGCCGTGGATGGTGCTGGTGATGGGAGAGGAGTCGATGCCAGCGGCACTGGTGGGCGCAGGCTCCGATCATCCACTGGGCTGGGATAGCTTGCGATCTGCAGTACCGCTGGCTGACTGTGGGTGGCGGGTGTCTTCCAGCTGAAGTTGCCAGCGTTCAGCTACAGCCAATGGGAAGACACCACACCCTTCTTATTCCCCCTCCTGTCACATGACCACTGCCAGAGATAGTTTCCTGGCTCCTGTTACGCCCTATTCTGTTTTGTGATTCCTGTGTGCTGACTTCTGCGTGTTTTCTGACTACCCTTCTGCCCACTGTTTTTGTACCTCGCTGCCCGATCCGGATTTGACCTCTGCTACGTTTTCTGAATACGTCCTTGCCTGCTGATTCTGTCCCTGTTCCGCAATTCCTGGTTTGACCCTGCCTGACGACTACTCTCATCTGACTGCAGCCTTCCACAGGTAGTGATCTCCGGGACCTTGTGTAATTCCAAATCCCTGTAGAGGGGTTAAAGGGTTTCAGGGTTCTGGGGGTCCTGCTTCGTGAGTGGCTTCCATCTAGCCTCCCCTTTACAGCCCATCTGAGTCTGTGGATCCAGGCAGGCGTTACACAGCCAAACCAGAAACACGGTTTGCAGACATGTTTTGTTGATGTCATGCCGTGTTCGGCTTTGCACACACCTGCGGGCACAGTGTTATCGGACTCTTTTCACACCACAGAGCCTGACAAGCAACCTGAGGCTTCTTTATTGTTCAGCCAGAGCCGGGCGTCGGCTGATTCTGGATCACTGGTCTTCATCTCTGCAGGAGTTAATTTCTCCAGACTGGTGAGCAGGACCTAAGAGATCAGGTTGCTAATTGCCTTGTGCAGTGTCTCCTACCTATTTATCCTTTCTGTACGGGCTGATGATAGCTTTAGCAACTCCCAGTCTTGGGAGAGTAAAGGCCCCGTCACACTAAGCAACATCGATGCTAACGAACAACTTTTGTGACATAGCAGCGATGTTGCTAGTGATGTCGCTGTGTGTGACATCCAGCAACAACCTGGCCCCTGCTGTGAGGTCGTTGGTTGTTGCTGAATGTCCTGGGCCATTTTTTAGTTGTTGCTGTCCCGCTGTGAAGCACAGATCGCTGTATGTGACAGCAAGACAGCAACAACTAAATGTGCAGGCAGCAGGAGCCGGCTTCTGCGGAGGCTGGTAACCAATGTAAACATCGGGTAACCAAGAAGCCCTGTCCTTGGTTACCCGATATTTACCTTTGTTACCAGCCTCAGCCGCTCTCACTGTCAGCGCCGGCTCCTGCTCTGTGCACATGTAGCTGCAGGACACATCGGGTTAATTAACCCGATGTGTGCTGTAACTAGGAAAGCAAGGAGCCAGCACTAAGCGGTGTGCGCTGCTCCCTGCTCTGTGCAGCTGCACCCTGTACTCTATACCCTATATATGTACCCTGTGCAGCTGCACCCGGTGTGCGCTGCTCCCTGCTCTGTGCACATTTAGCTGCAGCACAAATCGGGTAATTAACCCGATGTGTGCTGTGCTGTAACTAGGAGAGCAGGGAGCCAACGCTCAGTGTGCGCTGCTCTCTGCACGTGTAGCTGCGTGCGCTGGTAACCAAGGTAAATATCGGGTCGGTTACCCGATATTTACCTTAGTTACCAAGCGCAGCATCTTCCACGCGGCGCTGGGGGCTGGTCACTGGTTGCTGGTGAGCTCACCAGCATTCGTGTAGTGACGCTCCAGCGATCCCTGCCAGGTCAGGTTGCTGGTGGGATCGCTGGAGCGTGGCAGTGTGACATCTCACCAGCAACCTCCTAGCAACTTACCACCGATCCCTATCGTTGTTGGGATCGCTGGTAAGTTGTTTAGTGTGACTGGACCTTAAGATCAGGGCTTGGACAGGTGTTAGGGTTACGCTGGGAGCTCCAACCTGGTTGCCATCTAACCTATCTTCGAGATAAAGGACAGAGCAGGGACTCTAGTCTGAGGGCCAGCCTAGGTCACCTGTCCCATCATTACATACCCCGTGACACCCCGTGACAGTTGAGTTTGCCCATCATCAGTCAATACAGGAGAGCTAAGTCCAAGAGATTATAACTCCAGCACTCAATAAGAAAAAAATGGGGAAAGTCCAGAATGCAAATATGCTTAACAAAATCATTTATTAACAAAAGTTGATGCAAGGAAATGGACAGTCAGATGGTTTACAGGAGAGCTGGTTTGGCAAGGTGAAAGGTCTCAGAAATGGGGTCTAAGGGATAAAGTTCCTCTTTGCAGAAAGGGCCACAAATTCCAATTTTCCTACTTTGCACTAATGAGAGGCAAAAACGTCAAAACGTGCCTGCAAATTGAATTTCTAGTTTGGTTTCCTATGCTAAATCATGTGGCAATGCTAAATGAAGGGTCTAGTCTGACTTTTAGGATTGCTACTTCCAATTGGTGGCACAAGAGTTCCTAATATATTTCTCTCTGAAGACGCTAATTGCACACACAAAGCTAAAAGTTACAATTCTCCAAAATGTCTTGTATGCTGCAGTATTTCCCTGTATTGGAACTATGAGGACAAAACCAACCCCTGATACACAAGACCATAGCATTATGCCTCCTCCTCTAAACTTTCCATCCAGCATAATGTAGTCAGGCAGGTAATATTCTGCTGGAATTCATGAGACCTAGACTCATCCATCAGATGCAAGAGAGAAAAGCACAGAACACGTCTCCTCAAGGGTCCAGTGGTGGTGACTTTACACCGCTGCATCCGATGCTCAGCATTGTGCTTGGTGATGTACGGCTCAGCATTGTGCTTGGCAATGTACGGCTCAGCATTGTGCTTGGCAATGTACGGCTCAGCATTGTGCTTGGTGATGTACGGCTCAGTATTGTGCTTGGCGATGTACGACTCAGCATTGTGCTTGGCGATGTACGACTCAGCATTGTGCTTGGTGTTGTACGGCTCAGCATTGTGCTTGGTGATGTACGGCTCAGCATTGTGCTTGGCGATGTACGGCTCAGCATTGTGCTTGGCAATGTACGGCTCAGCATTGTGCTTGGTGTTGTACGGCTCAGCATTGTGCTTGGTGTTGTACGGCTCAGCATTGTGCTTGGTGATGTACAGCTCAGCATTGTGCTTGGTAATGTACGGCTCAGCATTGTGCTTGGTGTTGTATGGCTCAGCATTGTGCTTGGCGATGTACGGCTCAGCATTGTGCTTGGTGATGTGTGGCTCAGCATTGTGCTTGGTGTTGTACGGCTCAGCATTGTGCTTGGCGATGTACGGCTCAGCATTGTGCTTGACGATGTAGGGCTCAGCATTGTGCTTGGTGATGTACGGCTCGGCATTGTGCTTGGTGATGTATGGCTCAGCATTGTGCTTGGTGATGTACGGCTCGGTATTGTGCTTGGTGATGTACGGCTCGGCATTGTGCTTGGTGATGTATAGCTCGGCATTGTGCTTGGCGATGTACGGCTCGGCATTGTGCTTGGTGATGTACGGCTCGGCATTGTGCTTGGTGATGTACGGCTCGGCATTGTGCTTGGTGTTGTATGGCTCGGCATTGTGCTTGCTGATGTACGGCTCAGCATTGTGCTTGGTGTTGTACGGCTCAGCATTGTGCTTGGTGATGTGTGGCTCAGCATTGTGCTTGGTGATGTACGGCTCAGCATTGTGCTTGGTGATGTGTGGCTCAGCATTGTGCTTGGTGTTGTACGGCTCAGCATTGTGCTTGGTGATGTGTGGCTCAGCATTGTGCTTGGTGTTGTACGGCTCAGCATTGTGCTTGGTGATGTGTGGCTCAGCATTGTGCTTGGTGATGTATGGCTCAGCATTGTGCTTGGTGTTGTACGGCTCAGCATTGTGCTTGGTGATGTACGGCTCAGCATTGTGCTTGGTGATGTACGGCTCAGCATTGTGCTTGGTGATGTATGGCTTGGCATTGTGCTTGGTGATGTACGGCTCGGCATTGTGCTTGGTAATGTACGGCTCAGCATTGTGCTTGGTGATGTGTGGCTCAGCATTGTGCTTAGTGTTGTATGGCTCGGCATTGAGCTTGGTGATGTACGGCTCGGCATTGTGCTTGGTGATGTGTGGCTCAGCATTGTGCTTAGTGTTGTATGGCTCGGCATTGAGCTTGGTGATGTACGGCTCGGCATTGTGCTTGGTGATGTATGGCTCGGCATTGTGCTTGGTGATGTACGGCTCAGCATTGTGCTTGGTGATGTGTGGCTCGGCATTGTGCTTGGTGATTTATGGCTCAGCATTGTGCTTGGTGATGTGTGGCTCGGCATTGTGCTTGGTGTTGTACGGCTCAGCATTGTGCTTGGTGATGTGTGGCTCAGCATTGTGCTTGGTGATGTGTGGCTCAGCATTGTGCTTGGTGATATACGGCTCAGCATTGTGCTTGGTGATATACGGCTCAGCATTGTGCTTGGTGATGTGTGGCTCAGCATTGTGCTTGGTGATGTGTGGCTCAGCATTGTGCTTGGTGATGTGTGGCTCAGCATTGTGCTTGGTGATGTATGGCTCGGCATTGTGCTTGGTAATGTACGGCTCAGCATTGTGCTTGGTGATGTACGGCTCAGCATTGTGCTTGGTGATGTACGGCTCGGCATTGTGCTTGGTGATGTACGGCTCGGCATTGTGCTTGGTGTTGTACGACTCAGCATTGTGCTTGGTGATGTGTGGCTCAGCATTGTGCTTGGTGATGTGTGGCTCAGCATTGTGCTTGGTGATATACGGCTCAGCATTGTGCTTGGTGATATACGGCTCAGCATTGTGCTTGGTGATGTGTGGCTCAGCATTGTGCTTGGTGATGTATGGCTCAGCATTGTGCTTGGTGATGTATGGCTCAGCATTGTGCTTGGTAATGTACGGCTCAGCATTGTGCTTGGTGATGTACGGCTCAGCATTGTGCTTGGTGATGTACGGCTCGGCATTGTGCTTGGTGATGTATGGCTCGGCATTGTGCTTGGTGATGTACGGCTCAGCATTGTGCTTGGTGATGTGTGGCTCAGCATTGTGCTTGGTGTTGTACGGCTCAGCATTGTGCTTGGTGATGTGTGGCTCAGCATTGTGCTTGGTGATGTGTGGCTCAGCCTTGTGCTTGGTGATATACGGCTCAGCATTGTGCTTGGTGATGTGTGGCTCAACATTGTGCTTGGTGATGTGTGGCTCAGCATTGTGCTTGGTAATGTACGGCTCAGCATTGTGCTTGGTGATGTACGGCTCAGCATTGTGCTTGGTGTTGTGTGGCTCAGCATTGTGCTTGGTGTTGTATGGCTCAGCATTGTGCTTGGTAATGTACGGCTCAGCATTGTGCTTGGTGATGTACGGCTCAGCATTGTGCTTGGTGTTGTGTGGCTCAGCATTGTGCTTGGTGTTGTATGGCTCAGCATTGTGCTTGGTAATGTACGGCTCAGCATTGTGCTTGGTGATGTACGGCTCAGCATTGTGCTTGGTGATGTGTGGCTCAGCATTGTGCTTGGTAATGTACGGCTCAGCATTGTGCTTGGTGATGTACGGCTCAGCATTGTGCTTAGTGATGTACGGCTCAGCATTGTCCTTGGTGATGTACGGCTCGGCATTGTGCTTGGTGATGTATGGCTCAGCATTGTGCTTGGTGATGTACGGCTCAGCATTGTGCTTGGTAATGTACGGCTCAGCATTGTGCTTGGTGATGTACGGCTCAGCATTGTGCTTGGTGATGTACGGCTCGGCATTGTGCTTGGTGATGTATGGCTCAGCATTGTGCTTTGTGATGTGTGGCTCAGCATTGTGCTTGGCAATGTACGGCTCAGCATTGTGCTTGGTGATGTACGGCTCAGCATTGTGCTTGGCAATGTACGGCTCAGCATTGTGCTTGGCAATGTACGGCTCAGCATTGTGCTTGGTGATGTACGGCTCAGTATTGTGCTTGGCGATGTACGACTCAGCATTGTGCTTGGCGATGTACGGCTCAGCATTGTGCTTGGCGATGTACGGCTCAGCATTGTGCTTGGCAATGTACGGCTCAGCATTGTGCTTGGTGTTGTACGGCTCAGCATTGTGCTTGGTGTTGTACGGCTCAGCATTGTGCTTGGTGATGTACAGCTCAGCATTGTGCTTGGTAATGTACGGCTCAGCATTGTGCTTGGTGTTGTATGGCTCAGCATTGTGCTTGGCGATGTACGGCTCAGCATTGTGCTTGGTGATGTGTGGCTCAGCATTGTGCTTGGTGTTGTACGGCTCAGCATTGTGCTTGGCGATGTACGGCTCAGCATTGTGCTTGACGATGTAGGGCTCAGCATTGTGCTTGGTGATGTACGGCTCGGCATTGTGCTTGGTGATGTATGGCTCAGCATTGTGCTTGGTGATGTACGGCTCGGTATTGTGCTTGGTGATGTACGGCTCGGCATTGTGCTTGGTGATGTATGGCTCGGCATTGTGCTTGGCGATGTACGGCTCGGCATTGTGCTTGGTGATGTACGGCTCGGCATTGTGCTTGGTGATGTACGGCTCGGCATTGTGCTTGGTGTTGTATGGCTCGGCATTGTGCTTGCTGATGTACGGCTCAGCATTGTGCTTGGTGTTGTACGGCTCAGCATTGTGCTTGGTGATGTGTGGCTCAGCATTGTGCTTGGTGATGTACGGCTCAGCATTGTGCTTGGTGATGTGTGGCTCAGCATTGTGCTTGGTGTTGTACGGCTCAGCATTGTGCTTGGTGATGTGTGGCTCAGCATTGTGCTTGGTGTTGTACGGCTCAGCATTGTGCTTGGTGATGTGTGGCTCAGCATTGTGCTTGGTGATGTATGGCTCAGCATTGTGCTTGGTGTTGTACGGCTCAGCATTGTGCTTGGTGATGTACGGCTCAGCATTGTGCTTGGTGATGTACGGCTCAGCATTGTGCTTGGTGATGTATGGCTTGGCATTGTGCTTGGTGATGTACGGCTCGGCATTGTGCTTGGTAATGTACGGCTCAGCATTGTGCTTGGTGATGTGTGGCTCAGCATTGTGCTTAGTGTTGTATGGCTCGGCATTGAGCTTGGTGATGTACGGCTCGGCATTGTGCTTGGTGATGTATGGCTCGGCATTGTGCTTGGTGATGTACGGCTCAGCATTGTGCTTGGTGATGTGTGGCTCGGCATTGTGCTTGGTGATTTATGGCTCAGCATTGTGCTTGGTGATGTGTGGCTCGGCATTTTACTTGGTGTTGTACGGCTCAGCATTGTGCTTGGTGATGTGTGGCTCAGCATTGTGCTTGGTGATGTGTGGCTCAGCATTGTGCTTGGTGATATACGGCTCAGCATTGTGCTTGGTGATATACGGCTCAGCATTGTGCTTGGTGATGTGTGGCTCAGCATTGTGCTTGGTGATGTGTGGCTCAGCATTGTGCTTGGTGATGTGTGGCTCAGCATTGTGCTTGGTGATGTATGGCTCGGCATTGTGCTTGGTAATGTACGGCTCAGCATTGTGCTTGGTGATGTACGGCTCAGCATTGTGCTTGGTGATGTACGGCTCGGCATTGTGCTTGGTGATGTACGGCTCGGCATTGTGCTTGGTGTTGTACGACTCAGCATTGTGCTTGGTGATGTGTGGCTCAGCATTGTGCTTGGTGATGTGTGGCTCAGCATTGTGCTTGGTGATATACGGCTCAGCATTGTGCTTGGTGATATACGGCTCAGCATTGTGCTTGGTGATCTGTGGCTCAGCATTGTGCTTGGTGATGTATGGCTCAGCATTGTGCTTGGTGATGTATGGCTCAGCATTGTGCTTGGTAATGTACGGCTCAGCATTGTGCTTGGTGATGTACGGCTCAGCATTGTGCTTGGTGATGTATGGTTCAGCATTGTGCTTGGTGATGTACGGCTCGGCATTGTGCTTGGTGATGTATGGCTCGGCATTGTGCTTGGTGATGTACGGCTCAGCATTGTGCTTGGTGATGTGTGGCTCAGCATTGTGCTTGGTGTTGTACGGCTCAGCATTGTGCTTGGTGATGTGTGGCTCAGCATTGTGCTTGGTGATGTGTGGCTCAGCATTGTGCTTGGTGATGTATGGCTCAGCATTGTGCTTGGTGATGTATGGCTCAGCATTGTGCTTGGTAATGTACGGCTCAGCATTGTGCTTGGTGATGTACGGCTCAGCATTGTGCTTGGTGTTGTGTGGCTCAGCATTGTGCTTGGTGTTGTATGGCTCAGCATTGTGCTTGGTGATGTACGGCTCAGCATTGTGCTTGGTGATGTGTGGCTCAGCATTGTGCTTGGTAATGTACGGCTCAGCATTGTGCTTGGTGATGTGTGGCTCAGCATTGTGCTTGGTGATGTACGGCTCGGCATTGTGCTTGGTGATGTACGGCTCGGCATTGTGCTTGGTGATGTACGGCTCGGCATTGTGCTTGGTGATGTGTGGCTCAGCATTGTGCTTGGTGATGTACGGCTCAGCATTGTGCTTAGTGTTGTATGGCTCGGCATTGTGCTTGGTGATGTACATCTGCTGCAGCTCCTCTACCGTAAAGCGCAGTGTTAATGTTACCAGAAGAGGTCTGGACTCTGCAGTTATGGGGTCAGCAGGGCGGTGGTGACTTTGCTGCTCTCTACTCCTTAACACTTGGCCCCCGCTCTGTGACTTTACAGGGTCTTCACTTCATGGCTGAATTTCTGTGGTTCCTTCCACTTTTCAATACCACTTAAAAATGAAGGGGAAGATTTAAGAGGAGGAAATGTCATGAACGGACTTGTTACCCCGGTGGCTCCTATTACAGGACCGCACTGGGATCAGTGAGCTCCGCACCACCTGCTGTTCTGTAACATGGTAAATGGCCTAATGAAGGGTCGGATGTTAAACTTTTGACAATGGGACCGAATGAAAAGCCTGAATTCAATGATTAGAGAGGGGTGCCAATACTTTTGTCTATACATTGTAGTGGAAAAGACAAAAATGATATGTTGCACAAAAGTACAGGCAGCACTGATACACTGTGGGATTAGTAAACCAGGCATTGGAGAGTGAACAATTCTGCTCTAAACATATATATATATATATATATATATATATATATATATACACACATACACAGTACTGACCAAAAGTTTGGACACACCTTCTCATTCAAAGAGTTTTCTTTATTTTCATGATGCTGAAAATTGTAGATTCACATTGAATGCATCAAAACTATGAATTATCACATGTGGAATGAAATACTTAACAAAAAAGTGTTAACTGAAAATATGTCTTATATTCTAGGTTCTTCAAAGTAGCCAACTTTTGCTTTGATTACTGCTTTGCACACTCTTGGCATTCTCTTGATGAGCTTTTAGAGGTAGTCACCGGAAATGGTCTTCCAACAGTCTTGAAGGAGTTCCCAGAGATGCTTAGCACTTGTTGGCCCTTTTGCCTTCACTCTGCGGTCCAGCTCACCCCAAACCATCTCGATTGGGTTTAGGTCTGGTGACTGTGGAGGCCAGGTCATCTGGCGTAGCACCCCATCACTCTCCTTCTTAGTCAAACAGCCCTTACACAGCCTGGAGGTGTGTTTGGGGTCACTGTCCTGTTGAAAAATAAATGATGGTCCAACTAAACGCAAACCGGATGGAATAGCATGCCACTGAAAGATGCTGTGGTAACCATGCTGGTTCAGTATGCCTTCAATTTTGAATAAATCCCCAACAGTGTCACCAGCAAAGCACCCCCACACCATCACACCTCCTCCTCCATGCTTCACGGTGGGAACCAGGCATGTAGAGTCCATCTGTTCACCTTTTCTACAAAGACACGGTGGTTGGATCCAAAGATCTCAAATTTGGACTCATCAGACCAAAGCACAGATTTCCACTGGTCTAATGTCCATTCCTTGTGTTCTTTAGCCCAAACAAGTCTCGAACTCTAGAACTCGAAGTGCTAGAACTCTGTGTGGCATTGACCTGGTCTCTAATCTGAGCTGCTGTTAGCCTGTGATTTCTGAGGCTGGTGACTCGGATAAACTTATCCTCCGCAGCAGAGGTGACTCTTGGTCTTCCTTTTCTGGGGTGGTCCTCTTGTGAGCCAGTTTCTTTGTAGCGTTTGATGGTTTTTGCCTCTGCACTTGGGGAGATTTTCAAAGTTTTTCCAATTTTTCGGACTGACTGACCTTCATTTCTTAAAGTAATGATGGGCGCTTGTTTTTCTTTACCTAGCTGCTTTTTCTTGCCATAATACAAATTCTAACAGTCTATTCAGTAGGACTATCAGCTGTGTATCCACCAGACTTCTGCACAACGCAACTGATGGTCCCAACCCCATTTATAAGGCAAGAAATCCCACTTATTAAACCTGACAGGGTGCACCTGTGAAGAGAAGACCATTTCCGGTGACTACCTCCTGAAGCTCATCAAGAGAATGCCAAGAGTGTGCAAAGCAGTAATCAAAGCAAAAGGTGGCTGCTCTGAAGAACCTAGAATATAAGACATATTTTCAGATGTGTCACACTTTTTTGTTAAGTATTTCATTCCACATGTGATAATTCATAGTTTTGATGCCTTCAATGTGAATCTACAATTTTCAGTCATGAAAATTAAGAAAACTTTTTGAATGAGAAGGTGTGTCCAAACTTTTGGTCTGTACTGTATATATATCTGTGGTTAAACAAGGGTGTTCTGGAAAAGTTTTTAATAAACTCCTGCACATTATGAGAAATTTCCCTAATTCATTGCTATAACAAGTCCTTAATTATCGTCATTAATCATCGCTCCGGCTCGATTTGTGAATACCGGATAATTCATAGCGGTAAATATAGTTTTGTTTTGATAGGCTCTTGGTGATATGATCACGCTTAAATAAAAGTATCTGCTCCTTCCCCTCCTGAACGAATACTGAAGCCGCACTCCCGAAAACCAGAACACAGCCATTCAGTGTTGGCGGGAACATCACTGGGTTCATTAACATCCTTATCTTAGGGCGGCTTTGCACGTTGCGACATCGCACGTGCGATGTCGGTGGGGTCAAATCGAAAGTGACGCACAGCTGGCGTCACTTTCGACATTGTTGTGTGTGAAGCCTAGATGATACGATTAACGAGCGCAAAAGCTTCGTTATCGTATCATCGCTGCAGGCTCCGACTTTTTCATAATTACGCTGCCGCGACAGGTACAATGTTGTTCCTCATTCCTGCGGCAGCACACATCTCTGTCTGTAAAGCCGCAGGAGCGAGGAACATCAGCTTACCTGCCGGCGGCGGCTACGGAAGGAAGGAGGCGGGCGGGATGTTTACATCCTGCTCATCTCCGCCCCTCCGCCACTATTGGCCGCCTGCCGTGTGACGTCGCTATGACGCCGCACGACCCGCCCCCTTAGGAAGGAGGCGGATCGCCGGCCAGAGTGACGGTCGCAGGGCTTGTGAGTGCATGTGAAGCTGGCGTAGCGATAATGTTCGCTACGCCAGCAATCACAAGATATCGTACCTGCGACGGGGGCGGGGACTATCGCGTGCGACATCGCAGCATCGGCTTGCGATGTCGCAACGTGCAAAGCCCGCCTTACAGACAGGCTGTTGGGGTTTCTTTAGGACAAATTTTATTTTTATAACAATATTTTGGGATATTTGTTATGTATTTATACATTTTTAGATACTTTTTGAAAAAGTGAGAAAAAAATGGAACTTCCACCAATTTTCATGTTCATCAATCATATAGTGTAATGCGGGTGTCACACGCTACGATATATCGGGCAATATGCCGTCGGGGTCACGGATTCCGTAACGCACATCCAACATCATTAGAGATATCGTAGCGTGTGACAGCTACGAACGACGGTGAACGAGCAAAAATACTCACTTTATCGTTGCTCGTTGACACGTCGCTCATTTTCCTTATATCGGTCCTCCTTCTGTGCTCCGGTTGTTCATTGTTCCCGAGGCAGCACACATCGCTCCGTGTGACACCGCGGGAACAACGAATATCTCCTTACCTGCGGCCGCTGGGAATGCGGAAGGAAGGAGGTGGGCGGGATGTTATGTCCCGCTCATCTCCGCCCCTCCGCTTCTATTGGACGGCCGCTGTGTGACGTCGCTGTGACGCCGCACGACCCGCCCCCTTCAGGAAGAAGATGTTCGCCGCCCACAGCGAGGTCGTTCGGGAGGTAAGTGCGTGTGACGGGGTGACCGACTTTGTGCACCATGGGCAACTAATTGCCCGTGACGCACAAACGCCGGGGACGGGTGCGATAGCACGATATATCGTCCGGTGTGACGCTGGCCTTAGTGTCAGATTAGAGGGGTTTAATAATTTTTGGCGTCACATTGGTTTTCCAAATCATTAAAACCCTTTTAATTTTCTTCTGCGGCTCAGTCCGATTAGGATGATATTACATCATTTGTTTTTGTGTCGCCATCTTCTGAGGGCCGTAACTTTTCACTTTTCAGCAGGCAAAGCTTTCTGAAGGTTTGTTCGTTTTATCAGGATTAATTGATTTTTGTCATTGGTACTAAATTCTTGGGTACATTCAGGTTTATGGTTACTTTATTCATTTTTTTTATGGCAGGATAACAAAAACAGCAATTCTGCCACTTTATTCTAACTTAATTTTTTTTCTGACCTTTTTGACATAGTAAGGCATTTTTAAAAATTGTTTGAAACTTTTTTAATATCTGTATATATACAGTGCCTTGCGAAAGTATTCAGCCTCTTTGAATTTTTCAACCTTTTCCCACATTTCAGGCTTCAAACATAAAGATAAAATGTTAATGTTCTGGTGAAGAATCAATAAGTGACACAATTGTGAAGAGGAAGGAAATGTATTGCTTATTTTAAACTTTTATAAAAAATACATAACTGAAAATTGGGGCGTGCAATATTATTCATCCCCTGTAAGTGAATACTTTGTAGCGCCCCCTTTTGCTGCGATTACAGCTGCAGTCGCTTGGGGTATGTGTCTATCAGTTTTGCACATGGAGAGGCTGAAATTCTCGCCCATTCTTCCTTTGTAAACAGCTGGAGCTGAGTGAGGTTGGATGGAGGCGTTTGTGAACGGCAGTTTTCAGCTCTTTCCACAGATTCTCGATTGGGTTCAGGTCTGGGCTGTGACTTGGCCATTCTAACACCTGGATACGTTTATTTGCGATCCATTCCAGTGTAGATTTTGCTTTATGTTTGGGATCATTGTCTTGTTGGAAGACAAATCTCCGTCCCTGTCTCAGGTCTTTTGCAGACTCCAACAGGTGTTCTTCAAGAATGGTCCTGTATTTGGCTCCATTCATCTTCCCATCAATTTTAACCATCTTCCCTGTCCCTGCTGAAGAAAAGCAGGCCCAAACCATGATGCTGCCACCACCATGTTTGACAGTGGGGATGGTGTGTGCAGGGTGATGAGCTGTGTTGCTTTTACACCAAACATATTGTTTGGCATTTGTGCCCAAAAAGTTTGATTTTGGTTTCATCTGACCAGAGCACCTTCTTCCACATGTTTGGTGTCTCCAGGCGGCTTGTGGCAACCTTTAAATGACACTTTTTATGGATATCTTTGAGAAATTGCTTTCTTCTTGCCACTCTCCCATAAAGGCCAGATTTGTGCCGTGTACGACTGATTGTTGTGCTATGGACAGACTCTCCCTCCTCAGCTGTAGATCTCTGCAGATCATCCAGAGGGATCATGGGCCTCTTGGCTGTATCTCTGATCGGTCTTCTCCTTGTGTGAGATGATAGTTTGGATGGACGGCCGGGTCTTGGTAGATTTGCAGTGGTATGATCCTCCTTCCATTTCAATATGATCGCTTGCACAGTGCTTCTTGGGATGTTTAAAGTTTTGCAAAACGTTTTGTAACAAAATCCAGCTTTAAACTTCTCCACAACAGTATCATGGACCTGCCTGTTGTGTTCCTTGGTCTTCATGATGCTCTCTGCGCTTTATACAGAACCCTGAGACTATCACAGAGCAGGGGCATTTATACGGAGACTTGATTACACACAGGGGCTTATATTTATCATCATCAGTCATTTAGGACAACATTGCATCATTCAGAGATCCTCAATCACCTTCTGGAGTGAGTTTGCTGCACTGAAAGTAAAGGGGATGAATAATATTGCACGCACCAATTTTCAGTTTATTATTTCTTGTAAAAGTTTAAAATAAGTAATTAATTTCGTTCCACTTCACAATTGTGTGACTTGTTGTTGATTCTTCACCAGAACATTAACATTTTTATCTTTATGTTTGAAGCCTGAAATGTGGGAAAAGGTTGAAAAATTTAAGGGGCTGAATACTTTTGCAAGGCACTGTGTATATATATATATATATATATATATATATATAGTATACACTTTAATATTTATATAGTACACAACAGTAGTGGCAATTTAAAGCTGTGCATAACACTGACAGGCCTCATTTGGACCTAATAGGTGTGCAAAAATGGCAGACTTGAGAGTCATTTTTATGTCATCACAATCCATTGTTATGATCCAGAGGAGAGAAGGGGGAGGTAAAAGGGGAGCCCCTTGCTTTGTTAATCCCTTAGATGCTGCTGTCTCTTATTACGGTGGCATCCAGGGGGTTTAAACAGCTGAGATTGGAGTTATCTCCTTTCCTGCCTATTGCAGCAAAGTGTCACTTGTACATTACAGGCTGATTTGCAATGTGTGTAGTGGGCGTCCTTTGCTCTGTAAATGTACATCTGTCACGCTGGCAAGAATGGGACCCCTGGTGAGCGATGCAACACATAGGGTACACCAGGGATGCAATACAACAGATGGCCCTGGCACAAGGGAGAGGGGAGCGGAGTCACCTCCTAACACTCACGTGAAGCTGATCCTGAATGCCCTAACATCCCTAGATGGGTCCTTCCACCATGCACCATCATGAGCTTAACTCCTCACCGACCCTGAACTTACCATGACTAGAGAGAAAACCAGACAGATGCTAGTCTCGTCCCTACAATAAAAAAACACGAGGAAGATAAGAGAAACAGAGAAAGACACAGAAAATAATTCTCCACAACTTCTCCAGCAGGAATCTGTTCAGCTGCAACAGAAGCAACACCTCAGCTTCTCCAGAGACTGTCTCCTTCAAAATGGTCAGTTATAGAATGAGCTATAGCCGGCATAGGAGAGAGCGAGGAGTGAGTTTATATAATGAAAGGGAGTGGCTGCAGCTGAGATTAACAGCTACAAATCAGTTTCAGCAGGATAGAAAACAGACATTAACCCCTTCAGCACTAAATGGAATTAAATACACTCCTACTGAGGAACGGATTGTAAAGCAGATCTGTGATCAATCATAGATTCCCGATCCCCCCAAGGTATCAGCAGAGCGCGACATGCTTGTGACATCAGCTCATGGTGTTTTCTGTCTATCGGAAGTCCTGTATAGGTATGGCGCATGAAGCCAAGGGGTAATCATTGATGTTTGATCAAAGGGGTTTTGACCTTAGCAACCGGAGCGCTCCCTTCATTGTTTATCCAGGCACTCGATTGGGCCTGAGTTGCAATACCAGGCACAGCATGTGCACCCACGGCTGCCACTAGGAATTTCAGGGCCCCATACTGGCAAAAGTTCGGGGCCCCCTTGAGGCTCTGCCCCAGCTCCGCCTCCACCCCAGCTCCGCCTCCACCCCAGCTCCGCCTCCAGCCCACGAATCTTCCACAGTTCCACCGCCACTCTTGGAAAACTTCACTTCTGCACTACAGCCTCAACAATCACACATTAACCCTTTACATTGAACACCGTATCACACACACAGCCATCAGATGTTGTTTTGGCCAGCAGATTTTTGTAAGCCGCCTCCACGACAAGGGGGACTCTTTGGCCGGGCCCTACTTTACTCTAACTTTTTTTTTTTTTTTAAATCTAACTTCTTTGGTATATATTATTTTTGGTTTATCTATTTTTTTTCTTTAAGGGAAAGCGTCACTTACAGTTTTTAAAGTAATTGAAACCAAATTGTGATAATGCAGACTTGTGGATTTAGACCTAACAACCCCTTCAAAGGGAATCTGTCACCAGGTTTTTAACACCTAATCTGAGCGCAGCATAACATAGGGGAAGAGATCTTGATTCCAGCGATTGTCACTTATTGGGCTGCTTAGTGTAGTTTTGATAACATCACTGGTTAATCAGCAGGAGATTATCATTACAGGGCTACTCGTCATGCTGCAGGTAGTCCAGCATATTCATGAGCTCTGTATACCTGCTAGATCTGCAGCAGAGAAAACATGGATTTTATCACAATGAAACCAAACAGCCCAGTCAGTGACACATCGCTGGAATCAGGAAATCTGTCTCTACTTTATGCTGCTCTCAGATGGGGGAGCAAAAACCTGCTCACAGATTCCCTTTAAGGCTCTTTCAGCAGAAAGAATCATTGATAGATGGATATGTGGCGCCCCTGTGGCTTCAGTCACCACATGGGACTGCACCTCACTTAAGGTGCAGTACTCATCCTGGATCAGTTCCACAACACAAACTCATATGCACAACCAGGTTGCCCTCCCCATTGGGGACCAGGCTAGGGTCAGGTCTTAAGCTAGTCACCAAACATGGGGGATGGCCACCCACCAGTGACAGGGAACCGGGGGAGGAGCAGCCACCAGGGGGAGTTAGGAGCTTACACAACAGTTAATGTTCTCCAGCAGGAGAGAACAGGAGCGGGACCGGCGCGGTGCAGGGTGCAGAGCTTTAGGGTGGAACAGACTTCACCTTGTATCACCAGAATCTGCAGGACGGGGGGATTGCAGGTCCCTCTGACTACCACGAGATACTGGAGCACAGTGCCACATAGGGTCCGGAGTCGTGATTACAGTCAAGCCCCACAGCGGCCCCGCGTCACCTACACACGGGACAGGAGCTAACACTACACAAACCGGGGTCCCCAAGCAGCTTCAGGCCACGGGGATCCATCTGTAAAGGCGCAAGAAGGAAGGGCCCGTCGACCACCGGACCAGTTCTAACCTACAACGGATCTGGGATCGGCTGGGGCCCATCACGGCTGGAACCACAGCAGCTGATTCAGCCTTTTGATTGCCGTCGCCTCGCACTTCAGCGCCAACGGCCACTACTCTCCTCATCATCCTCCCCGGGGCCCTGCTCCACCTGTGGGGAGCAGAAACATCCGTGCTGCAACACCAACCACCCCGGAGGACAGCGACAGCAGCGGCGGCTAATCCCTGGCCACGTACCATCCGCCCCGGAGGACAGAGACAGCAGCGGCGGCTAATCCCTGGCCACGTACCATCCGCCCCGGAGGACAGCAGCGGCGGCTAATCCCTGGCCACGTACCATCTGCCCCGGAGGACAGAGACAGCAGCGGCGGCTAATCCCTGGCCACGTACCATCCGCCCCGGAGGACAGCAGCGGCGGCTAATCCCTGGCCACGTACCATCCGCCCCGGAGGACAGCGACAGCAGCGGTGGCTAATCCCTGTCCACGCACCATCCGCCCCGGAGGATAGCGACAGCAGCGGCGGCTAATCCCTGGCCACGTACTATCAGCCCCGGAGGACAGCGACAGCAGCGGCGGCTAATCCCTGGCCACGTACCATCCGCCCCAGAGAACAGCGACAGCAGCGGCGGCTAATCCCTGGCCACTAACATCCGCCCCGGAGGACAGCGACAGCAACGGCGGCTAATCCCTGGCCACGTACCATCCGCCCCGGAGGACAGCGACAGCTAATCCCTGGCCACGTACCATCCGCCCCGGAGGACAGCGACAGCAGCGACGGCTAATCCCTGGCCACATACCATCCGCCCCGGAGGACAGCGACAGCAGCGACGGCTAATCCCTGGCCACGTACTATCAGCCCCGAAGGACAGCGACAGCAGCGGCGGCTAATCCCTGGCCACGTACCATCCGCCCCGGAGAACAGCGACAGCAGCGGCGGCTAATCCCTGGCCACTACCATCCGCCCCGGAGGACAGCGACAGCAGCGGCGGCTAATCCCTGGCCACTACCATCCGCCCCGGAGGACAGCGACAGCAGCGGCGGCTAATCCCTGGCCACGTACCATCCGCCCCGGAGGACAGCGACAGCTAAACCCTGGCCACGTACCATCCGCCCCGGAGGACAGCGACAGCAGCGACGGCTAATCCCTGGCCACGTACCATCCGCCCCGGAGGACAGCCACAGCAGCGGCTGCTAATCCCTGGCCACGTACCATCCGCCCCGGAGGACAGCGACGGCTAATCCCTGACCACATACCATCCGCCACAGAGATCAGAGACAGCAGCGGCGGCTAATCCCTGGCCACGTACCATCCGCCCCGGAGGACAGAGACAGCAGCGACGGCTAATCCCTGGCCACGTACCATCCGCCCCGGAGGACAGAGACAGCAGCGGCGGCTAATCCCTGGCCACGTACCATCCGCCCCGGAGGACAGAGACAGCAGCGGCGGCTAATCCCTGGCCACGTACCATCCGCCCCGGAGGACAGAGACAGCAGCGACAGCTAATCCCTGGCCACGTACCATCCGCCCCGGAGGACAGAGACAGCAGCGGTGGCTGTGGCGCCCCTGACCTGGTCAGGCACCACTGAGTACTGCACCCATGCTGGGGACAGTACAATACAGGTAATCCAGAAGGCTGACCGGGGTGTGGAACACAGGCGCATAGTGATCAGGTCTCACACATGTACCCATGAGAGGACCCCTGGGGATCCCAGGAGGGGGAAAAGCCTTGACCTTCACTGGAATAGTGGAGGGGGCCAAAAGCCTCCATCTCCTCTCAAGGGGTGTGGTAAGAGAGTCTGGTTGCTAGGTGGCGTAGGCAAGAACAGGAGAGGAGGGGCAGTGAGTCAGTTAGAGCAGAGTACTCCAGAGGGCTCAGTGAGGAGCAGACCTGTGGGGCTGTTGCTGTCTAACAGCGCCCGCGCAGTGGCTACTGACGGGGGAGAACGGTCAACTAGGAGTGCTACCTGAAAGCCAGCTTCAGCTAGAGAGAAAGCACGGAGTGGGAAGTAAGGAGACTGCTAGAGAGCACCAGGCCCAACCGGGCGGCAGATCCCGAAGCGAAGATAGATCCAGCTTTCTTCTGCTAAACCTGCCGGTGTGGGGCTCTCAAAGCCCACACCACAACACCACAAAAGCCGCAGCCACGTAACCGCAGTGAGGGCCCATAGGTCACAGGAGGCAAGCAGCTGGAGTGGCCTGGTCCGGGGAACAAGCAAACGGCAAACAAAAGGGGGAGAGAGGCTGCAGCATCTTCCCTGGGTGACCCCCATAGGGACTCAAAGTCGGGGTCACCCCAAACCACCAAGGGCTAAGGAAGGCGAGTCAGTAGTCACCCTCATAAAGTCAGCCTGAAGGATACCTGGTTCCCATCCGGTTCATCCCAGCTACGCCCGGGCTACTCACCCTGCCATCAAATGTGAGTAAAGCCCTTGAAAGACAGTTCTGCCTGTGTGAGTCATTCTGCGACTTGTGGTACTACAAACCTACACCGGGCCCTGGGGCTTGCCTCACTCTCAGGAGGCTATTCCAACTAACTGCACACACCATCAGCCCCAGGCGACCCTCAACCTGCAGTGGCGGTCCCTACTGACCGCAATGCTGAGAGTGGCGTCACGATCAAAACCGAAGATTCCCTACCTGTGACCAGCACCAGCTACGTGGAGTCCCTGAAGGTATGCACCGATACAACACCTGAGGGGCTTCACATCTTCTGGCGTCACGAACAGGATAAGGACTAGATCTGTCCAGACAGGTGACCATGTGCCTGGGCGGTCCGCTTGAAAAATTGGAAGCGCCGCCATATTGCCACCATGAAAAGCGCGCTGAAAAAACAACAGCAGCCCGCGCTGGAAGAAGTTACCGCCCACGAAGAGGTGTGGCTACCCAGAGATCCCCTGCAGAGTTCTGAGCTTGCCAGCGAAGAGAGCGGAAGCGTCCGGAGACGGCGGAGCAGGAGAGAAGCCAGCAGCTTGCTGGAGAAAATGGCGTCTGAGTGCAGAGACCCAGAGCCAGGCTCCGCTGCCTGGTGGTGTCGGGAGCTTGCCGAGTTCTGCGATCAACTAGAAGCCAGGGTCGGAAGGCTGATCAGAGAGGGACGCGAGGAGTTCCTATGGATGACCGCGGCGGTTCGGGCCTACGAGGAGAGAGCCGCGCACCGAGTGCCAGATCGGGCGGTGACAACTCAGACCCCGATGCTGCCAACGATGGGTGAGTCGAGTGATGCCCCGGCTAGCGCAAGTGCCCCGACCCCTACTGCCACGCCCGCGGTCCCTGAAGAGGCGCCCGGTGCGGCGACGCTGAACCAGGCCGCAGCCACGCCAGGTGCGGCCCGCCAAGCCCCGGCCGCCGCAACGATGCCCTGCTCGGCCCGCCAAGCCCAGGCCGCCGCAGCGATGCCCTGCTCGGCCCGCCAAGCCCAGGCCGCCGCAGCGATGCCCTGCTCGGCCCGCCAAGCCCAGGCCGCCGCAGCGATGCCCTGCTCGGCCCGCCAAGCCCAGGCCGCCACAGCGATGCCCTGCTCGGCCCGCCAAGCCCCGGCCGCCGCAGCGATGCCCTGCTCGGCCCACCAAGACCCGGTCCCTGCAGCGACGCCCAGCCCAGCCTGCACGGATCCCATCGCAGCTGCGACGCCGATCCAGGCCGCCGCCATACAGGGCGCGGCCCGCCAAGACCAGGCCGCCGCCATGCCAGGCGCGGCCCGCCAAGACCAGGCCGCCGCCATGCCAGGCGCGGCCCGCCAAGACAAGGCTGACGTACCATTTACCCCGGCCTGCAAGGCCAGAGCAGACAAGGCTCCCCAGGTTCAGGAAGTCCCTGCTAGGCAATCCCTGGTAGGTGAGGACTCCGCATACTGGCAGCTAAAAGCCGACCTGGAAGCTAAGTTCCCACGGGAGATGGTGGAGCGGTACATGCTCCCTCCGCACACCCCAAAGAGTATCCCGACAGCTCCCGCAGCAACCACGGCAAAGAGTTCCCCACCTGGGCCGGCAGAAAGAAGTCCATCCCCAGCACTGCTACCCAAGGAGTGCCAGGAAGAACTAAGGGGGGGAGGAGGCCAGGAGGTTGAGGGGCTGACTCCAGAGCCATACCCAGAGCCAGAGATGCTGCCTTATTCCCGCTGGGATGAGGAAGACCTGACACCATCTGCAGAAGAAGAACTGCCCAAAAGCCTTACCTGGGAGTTTGTGAGCTGCACCCTACAGAATCCAGCCCGTAAGACACACCGCAACAGAACGCAACTATCCTCTGCACCGTCATCTCCAGAGCAGAGAGAAGTCACCGCCAGAGACCTGCAAGAAAAACGAGCCCTGAGAAGGTCCAAAGCCCAGGCCAGAGGACCCCTTTTCAGAGGAGTAGTGGAGGATTTTAATCTGAGAAGTGGATACGGATTCATCGTAGCACCTGGTATCAAAGAAGGGATATTTGTCAACAGAAGAGATGTGAGAGCTCATCTGCCTAGAGGACACCCTGGCAGAAATCTAAAGATGGGAGATTCAGTCCAGTTTACTATGCATCAAGGTGAAAGAGGATTGTATGCCCTGGACGTAACACAAAGTCCTAAAGAAAGAGAAGGAAGACAAAGCAGAGAAAAAGAACCTACGGATGAGACGACCACAGACGACGACAGAGAGCAGGAAAGCAGCAGGTGCCACCGCCATACAGGCTCAAGCCCTGGTAAAGAGGAGTAAAAGTAAAGTAAAGAAAGAAGTTACCAGTTAAAGTTTTGAAAAAGTTTGTTTTGCAACGTTCTCAAGTTCAAGTAATGTGCCCACAAAAACTATTGTGAGAAATAAACCTTAAGGCTATGAACTGGCTATAGCCACAAACTCTCGCAGTGTAAATAGTTACACCAAAAGGGCACCACCACCACCAGAGTCAGCCTGTTTAGGGGCTTGGCTCGTCTGCAACCAGGAGGAGCCCGTCCGTATATAGGGCCTTGGCTCACCTGCGACCAGAGAGCATGCCTGTTTATGGGGCCTGGCTCTCCACCACAAAGAGGGTACCTGGTCAGCACCAACTGTGGAGGCCGCCTCTGCATCCTGCCAGAAGAGGCTGAAGGCGCGGATCCACCAGGCCAGGTATACCCTGAAACCACCAGCCCATGTAAGCCGCCTCTACATCCTGCCAGAAGTGGCTGAAGCCGCGGCCAACGTGAGAGGGTTTTGGGTGGGTTAACGGACTTGTGGGTGGAGGGTGGTGATGTATGGTACCTGGTGCTTTTAAAAATGTTTTACATGTTTTAATGTTTTATGCATTTTAAAATGTTGTCTTGCAGCCCGAGGACGTGCTGGTGATAACTAAGGGGGAATGTGGCGCCCCTGACCTGGTCAGGCACCACTGAGTACTGCACCCATGATGGGGACAGTACAATACAGGTAATCCAGAAGGCTGACCGGGGTGTGGAACACAGGCGCATAGTGATCAGGTCTCACACATGTACCCATGAGAGGACCCCTGGGGATCCCAGGAGGGGGAAAAGCCTTGACCTTCACTGGAATAGTGGAGGGGGCCAAAAGCCTCCATCTCCTCTCAAGGGGTGTGGTAAGAGAGTCTGGTTGCTAGGTGGCGTAGGCAAGAACAGGAGAGGAGGGGCAGTGAGTCAGTTAGAGCAGAGTACTCCAGAGGGCTCAGTGAGGAGCAGACCTGTGGGGCTGTTGCTGTCTAACAGCGCCCGCGCAGTGGCTACTGACGGGGGAGAACGGTCAACTAGGAGTGCTACCTGAAAGCCAGCTTCAGCTAGAGAGAAAGCACGGAGTGGGAAGTAAGGAGACTGCTAGAGAGCACCAGGCCCAACCGGGCGGCAGATCCCGAAGCGAAGATAGATCCAGCTTTCTTCTGCTAAACCTGCCGGTGTGGGGCTCTCAAAGCCCACACCACAACACCACAAAAGCCGCAGCCACGTAACCGCAGTGAGGGCCCATAGGTCACAGGAGGCAAGCAGCTGGAGTGGCCTGGTCCGGGGAACAAGCAAACGGCAAACAAAAGGGGGAGAGAGGCTGCAGCATCTTCCCTGGGTGACCCCCATAGGGACTCAAAGTCGGGGTCACCCCAAACCACCAAGGGCTAAGGAAGGCGAGTCAGTAGTCACCCTCATAAAGTCAGCCTGAAGGATACCTGGTTCCCATCCGGTTCATCCCAGCTACGCCCGGGCTACTCACCCTGCCATCAAATGTGAGTAAAGCCCTTGAAAGACAGTTCTGCCTGTGTGAGTCATTCTGCGACTTGTGGTACTACAAACCTACACCGGGCCCTGGGGCTTGCCTCACTCTCAGGAGGCTATTCCAACTAACTGCACACACCATCAGCCCCAGGCGACCCTCAACCTGCAGTGGCGGTCCCTACTGACCGCAATGCTGAGAGTGGCGTCACGATCAAAACCGAAGATTCCCTACCTGTGACCAGCACCAGCTACGTGGAGTCCCTGAAGGTATGCACCGATACAGCACCTGAGGGGCTTCACATGGCTAATCCCTGGCCACGTACCACAGGTGGCGTCACAAGACTATCATCCTCATCATTCCCCACCATCATCCAAATCCCCTTTTATTGTACACCTCGGGGCCACGAAGCCGGGCAGTGCCACCTGTGACATCCCCCTGACCCGACATCACCGACCCGGCGACGAGTAACATTTAACCCCTGCCCCGTGGGTGCTACAGATAGATGAGAGACGGAGGGACAGCGGGACGGATGGACAGCGGGACGGATGGACAGCGGGACGGATGGACAGAGGGACGGATAGATGGTGGGGGGGTCACAGCAGGTGGGGATGGGGTCACAGCAGGTGGGGGGTGGGGTCACAGCAGGTTGGGGGTGAGGTCACAGCAGGTGGGGGTGGGGTCACAGCAGGTGGGGGTGGGGTCACAGCAGGTGGAGGAGGTCACAGCAGGTGGGAGGGGGTCACAGCAGATGGGAGCGGGTCACAGCAGGTGGGGGTCACAGCAGGTGGGAGGGGGTCAAAGCAGGTGGGGATGGGGTCACAGAAGGTGGAGAGATCACAGCAGATGGAGGAAGGTGGGAGAGGGGACAGCAGATGAGGGAGGGGGGGCAGCGGCTGATGGGGGAGGGGGGCTGATGGAGGGGACGCAGCAGATGGGTTCAGTGCTGCTGGATCAGGGGCAGTGACTGCTGCAGCCGGCAGCTGAAGAATAGGGCCTGGGGCAATGGCGGCGGCTGAAAGGAGACAGTGTCTGTAACTTACCGATCGTTCCCCTCACTTCCACGGACGCTGGAGTGAAGCTGAGGGGAGTGATCACCGGCCCCAGATCCACAGTGATTGGACAGATCGGTCACAAGGCCGGTCTCTCCAATCAGAGCTGGGGGCGGGTGAAACTGAGGCCACCGAGCTCCAGCCAATCATCAGGGCTACAGCTGCACTGATCAGAGCTGGATTTCAATGTTTCAGACATTTTCAATGGTTGAAACATTACAGTGGCTGTGATTGGCTGACGAATGCCGCTCAGCCAATCACAGCCTCCTTAGGTCCGGGGAGGAGACACCGCCCCTCCTGAGGTCAGGCAGAGGCCCCTCCTCCCCGAATCTAAGGTATTTGCAGCGAGCGCAGCCACCGGGGGCACAATCTCGCCATGACGTATGGGTATGTCATGGGTCCTTAAGTACCAGGGAGCTATGACGTACCCAGTACGTTTTCAGGCTCTAGTGGCCCGCTCCCGCTTTGGGCCCCTGTGCGACTGCAGGTGCTGTCAGTGCAACGTCCCCATCCCCTGCCCATGGGGCCCGGTGAGCAGAGAAATGAAAGGGGAGGGGCCCGGGTTGTCAGCGTGTCCAGGCCCCGCCTCCTACTCGCTGCACGACCAGCCCGCCCTGCGAAGTGTACGGTGAACGCCCGCTGCGCTGGGGCCCGGTGAGCAGAGGAATGAAAGGGGAGGGGCCTGTCAGCGAGTCCGGGCCCCGCCTCCTGCTCACCGGGCCCAGTGCAGGAGTCCCACTAGTAATGCCCTGATGGCGGCCCTGTGTGCACCGCTGATTGGCTGGGAAGTCTGTAGTCGGCAAAGCCGGGATAAACGGTAAAGCCTTTTACCTTTCATGATCTCGCCTCCTCTACGTACTC
Source organism: Anomaloglossus baeobatrachus (assembly GCF_048569485.1). Taxonomy (NCBI): domain Eukaryota; kingdom Metazoa; phylum Chordata; class Amphibia; order Anura; family Aromobatidae; genus Anomaloglossus; species Anomaloglossus baeobatrachus. The sequence goes on along the minus strand of NC_134360.1, from coordinate 249,870,203 downwards.
AGATGACCCCTCACTCAAATACCAAGAAAACTGCTAGGAAAACAGGAATAAAAATAAGGAACCGTAAGTAAAAAACTGAAACACAGCAACAAATATTGTTAATAAGAACCTGCGGTTCCCAAATCTGAGCTAATGTTTTCCTAGAGGCTGGAAATTGCTTCCTCCAGGATATCTGGGATCAGGACTCTCCAACCTCCAGGAAAAAAGCGAAAAAAGTAACGAGGACTGTTATTTATTATGGGGGATAGAGGGTAATGTGAAGTGACAGCACAAATTGGACCCGGAAAGAAGGTAATGACAGGGGAGCAAGACGTTCCGCCATTACAGAAATAGCGAGTGTTCTCAGGACGGCGACCACAACAACCAGAAGGAACGCCAGTATGTCAGGTATGTAACACGGCAAACACATCCCACCACAGCCAGGACCCGAGCGAATACACTGCACTCATCCCCCTATCTATCCCTCTATCTATCCCTCTATTTATCCCTCTATCTATCTATCCCTCTATCTATCCCTCTATCTATCCCTCTATCCCTCTATCTATCTATCTATCCCTCTATCTATCTATCCCTCTATCTATCCCTCTATCTATCCATCTATCCATCCCCCTACCTATCCCTCTATCTATCTATCCCTCTATCTATCTATCCCTCTATCTATCTATCTATCTATCTATCCCTCTATCTATCTATCTATCCCTCTATCTATCTATCCCTCTATCTATCTATCCCTCTATCCATCCCTCTATCTATCCCTCTATCTATCCATCTATCCCTCTATCTATCCCTCTATCTATCTATCTATCCCTCTATCTATTCCTCTATCTATCTATCTATCCCTCTATCTATCCATCTATCCCTCTATCTATCCCTCTATCTATCTATCTATCTATCTATCTATCTATCTATCCCTCTATCTATCCCTCTATTCCTCTATCTATCTATCCCTCTATCTATCCCTCTATCTATCTATCCCTCTATCTATCCCTCTATCTATCTATCCCTCTATCTATCTATCCCTCTATCTATCCCTCTATCTATCTATCCCTCTATCTATCTATCCCTCTATCTATCCCTCTATCTATCTATCCCTCTATCTATCTATCCCTCTATCTATCCCTCTATCTATCTATCCCTCTATCTATCCCTCTATCTATCCCTCTATCTATCCCTCTGTCTATCCCTCTATCTATCTATCCCTCTATCTATCCCTCTATCTATCTATCCCTCTATCTATCCCTCTATCTATCTATCCATCTATCCATCCCCCTACCTATCCCTCTATCTATCTCTCCCTCTATCTATCTATCTATCTATCTATCCCTCTATCTATCTATCTATCTCTCTATCCCTCTATCTATCCCTCTATCCATCTATCTATCTATCTATTTATCTATCCCTCTATCTATCCCTCTATCTATCTATCTATCCCTCTATCTATATATCCCCCTATCCATCCCCCTATCCATCCCTCTATCCATCCCTCTATCCATCCCTCTATCCATCCCTCTATCTATCCCTCTATCTATCTATCTATCTATCTATCTATCTATCTATCCCTCTATCTATCTATCCCTCTATCTATCCCTCTATCTATCCCTCTATCCATCCCTCTATCTATCCCTCTATCCATCCCTCTATCCCTCTATCTATCTATCCCTCTATCTATCTATCCCTCTATCTATCCCTCTATCTATCTATCTATCTATCCCTCTATCTATCTATCCCTCTATCTATCCCTCTATCTATCCCTCTATCTATCCCTCTATCCATCCCTCTTTCCATCCCTCTATCTATCCCTCTATCTATCTATCTATCCCTCTATCTATCCCTCTATCTATCCATCTATCCCTCTATCTATCCCTCTATCTATCTATCCCTCTATCTATCCCTCTATCTATCCCTCTATCCCTCTATCTATCTATCCCTCTATCTATCCCTCTATCTATCTATCCCTCTATCTATCTATCCCTCTATCTATCTATCCCTCTATCTATCCCTCTATCTATCTATCCCTCTATCTATCCCTCTATCTATCTATCCCTCTATCTATCTATCCCTCTATCTATCCCTCTATCTATCTATCCCTCTATCTATCTATCCCTCTATCTATCTATCCCTCTATCTATCCCTCTATCTATCTATCCCTCTATCTATCTATCCCTCTATCTATCCCTCTATCTATCTATCCCTCTATCTATCCCTCTATCTATCTATCCCTCTATCTATCCCTCTATCTATCTGTCCATCTATCCATCCCCCTACCTATCCCTCTATCTATCTATCCCTCTATCTATCTATCTATCTATCTATCCCTCTATCTATCTATCTATCTATCTATCTATCTATCTATCCCTCTATCTATCTATCTATCTATCTATCTATCCCTCTATCTATCTATCCCTCTATCTATCTATCTATCTATCCCTCTATCTATCCCTCTATCTATCCCTCTATCTATCCCTCTATCCATCTATCTATCCATCTATCTATCTATCTATCCCTCTATCTATCCCTCTATCCATCTATCTATTTATCCCTCTATCTATCCCTCTATCTATCCCTCTATCTATCCCTCTATCTATCTATCTATCTATCTATCTCTCTATCCCTCTATCTATCCCTCTATCCATCTATCTATCCCTCTATCTATCCCTCTATCTATCTATCTATCCCTCTATCTATCTATCTATCTATCTATCTATCTATCCCTCTATCTATCCCTCTATCTATATATCCCCCTATCCATCCCCTTATCCATCCCTCTATCCATCCCTCTATCCATCCCTCTATCTATCCCTCTATCTATCTATCTATCCCTCTATCTATCTATCTATCTATCTATCTATCTATCCCTCTATCTATCCCTCTATCCATCCCTCTATCTATCCATCTATCCCTCTATCTATCCCTCTATCTATCTATCTATCTATCTATCTATCTATCTATCTATCCCTCTATCTATCTATCTATCCCTCTATCTATCTATCTATCTATCTATCTATCTATCTATCCCTCTATCTATCTATACCTGTATCTATCCCTCTATCCATCTATCTATCTCTCTATCCCTCTATCTATCCCTCTATCCATCTATCTATCTATCTCTCTATCCCTCTATCTATCTATCTATCTATTTATCTATCCCTCTATCTATCCCTCTATCTATCTATCTATCTATCCCTCTATCTATATATCCCCCTATCCATCCCCCTATCCATCCCCCTATCCATCCCTCTATCCATCCCTCTATCCATCCCTCTATCCATCCCTCTATCCATCCCTCTATCTATCCCTCTATCTATCTATCTATCCCTCTATCTATCTATCCCTCTATCTATCCCTCTATCTATCCCTCTATCCATCTGTGACGGGGTGTACAAGAGAGCAAAGGATGGACGAGGCCGAGGAACGATCCAACAGGTTTATTAACAGGAATACAGGAACAGCACACGATTAGTCCACATAAAACAGATTCGGGGGCCCTTCCCGACAATCCTCGGACCGGATAACAAAGCAATCGTCCTTACAGTAGTCCAAAGAGTTCCACACAATCCCACGGGCCGCCACACAGGCCTAGCTCCGTCCGTGTCCACAGCCACCCAGGCTGGGGCTCCTGCTCTCTTCAAGTTTCAGCTCACTCTGAAGTTACAAAAAGGGAAATGCATTGTCTGTGCTGCTTGACCAGCCCACCATGTTTGTTCAGGGGGTAGGGGTCACACATCCTATCATCAATGGTTTGGTCCATCACAGGGCTCCAATATGTCTGCCAGCCACAGTAGATGAAGGGATCCCCTGCTGTAAATAACAATGACTATTCCTTCAGTGGCCAATGCAATTACAGATTAGATACACAACTCTGGAAAGAAGAGGACAGGCTATTTACATAATCACATTAGATGCCAAGACTACAATTGTATGAGAGAGACACATTGAGACCAGTAGCTCCCCCAAGAAAATACATGAATTACAACTAATACAACCAGGGAAATATACATATCATGACATAGTATCACAGCATATACAGTGAGAGGGTAAATTACATCTTCACAATCCCTCCCCCTCCCAACTTGTGTACGTACTAGGGACCTCTACAGGTCACTGGTTAAGTACACACAGGCAGAGCGTTACTTACATGTGGCTTCATGCAGCCACGAATTGGCATCGTAGCTCTCCCACATCATTGCCCAGGAGAACAGCTGCAGGCAGACCACCCATCACCCCAACCACACATCGCCTGACCCCAAAACCAAAGTTCAGATCCACAGTGGCTGTGGGAATAGTCCTCCATTGTCCACCAGCCAGTTCAATAACAATCCCAGGTCCTCTATGGATTGCCTCAGGCCGAACCACTCGGGGATCAGCCAGTGTGAGGAAAGCACCCGAGTCACAAAATCCAACAAGTCTCTGTCCATCCAGCACAACCTCCTGCAAGTGCTTACCTCGATGAGCAGAAGTCGTCATAACTGCGGGTCGCACCCCGTAAACTCCTGGTGGTGCAACATGGGGGGCTGAGTCACTAGGCCAGTCCTCACATAACGGTGCCACATCTTCCTCCATGGCACTGGGCTGTAAATAATTAACAATCCGATTGGGTGCAGGATCAGTCCTCATTTGAACAGCTGGGCAGGAGACTTGCCGATGCCCTGGCTGTCCACATTGATAGCATCTGAGCTGGGTCTCCCTCCATCCAAGGCGTCCTCTTGGGTAAGGGGTAGGGGAACTTGGAGACCGGCTCCCACCTGAAGGTGCTGTAGGGGTTTGAGGATGATTCCTCCATGGCCTGGCTGGGCATGAGGCCTGCAAATGCCCGGGATGCCTACAAACATAACACCTGCGCTCTGTTACTTCCTCTCCCCGGCGTATTCCAGAAAGTGCAGTAGAAGCAACTGGAGGCACATTAACACGGGTATCAACATGTGGTGGCTTAGAGGAACGGGAAACAATGGGGACAGAATAACTGGGGGCATCCGGTGTTGTGGAGCTGTTAGGCGTCTCTCCATCCTCCAACAGAACCCTCCACTGAGGCTTGATGGTGAGAGCCTCATCAGCGAGAGCAGCAGCTTCCTCCACTGTCGCTGGTTTTCTCTCACGCACCCATTCCCGGATCTCAGCGGGGCACTGGGCAAAGAATTGTTCTTTTAGGATGACCTGCAGGAAGGTCTCCCAAGATAAGGCCTCCTCTGCCTCCAGCCAGCGATTACATATTTGTTTGAATCTATGAGCATATATCTTAAAAGACACTTCCCCATCACAGGCTAAAGCACGGAACTGAGTCCTGTAAGTGTCTGGGGTCACAGCATAATGTTCTAGAATAGTCTGTTTAATATCCGCATACTCACAGTTCCACCGAGGGTCCATAGCTCTATAGGCTTCAGCAGCTCCCCCCTCTAGGAGCCCAACCAGATGCGGGACACGCTCCCTGTCCGGGACTTCCATTAATCGACACTGATGCTCAAAGTCCTGGAAGAAGCCCTCAATGTCGTCTGCAGCCTCATTAAACGGCTTAAAGTCTTTGCGGGACACCCTGGGAAGTTCCCTCATGATGGGTGCTGGGGTTACAGTCTGTCTGGAACCTCTCGCGGCTTCCACAGCGAGCTCCTTATCCAGCAGTGCCATCTCCTCCATCCTGCGCTCCTTCTCTTTAGCTCCACGCATGGCCCCCCTCTTATCTTCTATGGTGGCCTCATCTCCAAGCAGTGCCATCTCCTCCTTGTACCACACAACCCATTGACTTTTTTGGGTATTCACCTCCGGCTCCCATCTTTGCTCCCCTTGCTGTGGAAATTGTTCCTCGGTGCCATCTTGCAGGCAAGCGTGTTCCAATGCCTCAATTAGTTGCTCCTTAGAGAGTCCTTTGTAGCCGACACCTAATTCACGGGCCTTTGTTTGTAGACTCGCCACAGTCCAGTTCCTGTATCCTGAGGTTCTGGTTTCAGACGTCGATTGGCTGTTGTCCTCCATTTCTTCTGCTCTGATCCCGCCGCTGCCACCAGTTTGTGACGGGGTGTACAAGAGAGCAAAGGATGGACGAGGCCGAGGAACGATCCAACAGGTTTATTAACAGGAATACAGGAACAGCACACGATTAGTCCACATAAAACAGATTCGGGGGCCCTTCCCGACAATCCTCGGACCGGATAACAAAGCAATCGTCCTTACAGTAGTCCAAAGAGTTCCACACAATCCCACAGGCCGCCACACAGGCCTAGCTCCGTCCGTGTCCACAGCCACCCAGGCTGGGGCTCCTGCTCTCTTCAAGTTTCAGCTCACTCTGAAGTTACAAAAAGGGAAATGCATTGTCTGTGCTGCTTGACCAGCCCACCATGTTTGTTCAGGGGGTAGGGGTCACACATCCTATCATCAATGGTTTGGTCCATCACAGGGCTCCAATATGTCTGCCAGCCACAGTAGATGAAGGGATCCCCTGCTGTAAATAACAATGACTATTCCTTCACTGGCCAATGCAATTACAGATTAGATACACAACTCTGGAAAGAAGAGAACAGGCTATTTACATAATCACATTAGATGCCAAGACTACAATTGTATGAGAGAGACACATTGAGACCAGTAGCTCCCCCAAGAAAATACATGAATTACAACTAATACAACCAGGGAAATATACATATCATGACATAGTATCACAGCATATACAGTGAGAGGGTAAATTACATCTTCACACCATCTATCTATCCATCCCTCTATCTATCCCTCTATCTATCTATCTATCTATCTATCTCTCTATCTATCCATCCCTCTATCTATCCCTCTATCTATCCCTCTATCTATCCCTCTATCTATCTATCTATCCCTCTATCTATCCCTCTATCTATCTATCTATCCCTCTATCTATCTATCCCTCTATCTATCTATCCCTCTATCTATCCCTCTATCGATCCCTCTATCTTTCTATCCCTCTATCTATCCCTCTATCTATCTATCCCTCTATCTATCCCTCTATCTATCTATCCCTCTATCTATCTATCCCTCTATCTATCCCTCTATCTATCTATCCCTCTATCTATCCCTCTATCTATCCATCTATCCATCCCCCTACCTATCCCTCTATCTATCTATCTATTTATCCCTCTATCTATCTATCTATCTATCTATCCCTCTATCTATCCCTCTATCTATCTATCAAATCAAATCAAATCAAATCAATCAATCTATCTATCTATCTATCTATCTATCTATCTATCTATCTATCTATCCCTCTATCTATCTATCCCTTTATCTATCTATCCCTCTATCTATCTATCCCTCTATCTATCTATCTATCTATCTATCCCTCTATCTCTCCCTCTATCTATCCCTCTACCTATCCCTCTATCTATTCCTCTATCTATCCCTCTATCCATCTATCTATCCATCTATCTATCTATCTATCTATCTATCTATCTATCTATCTATCTATCTATCTATCTATCTATCTATCTATCTATCTATCTATCTATCTATCTATCTATCCCTCTATCTATCCCTCTATCTATCTATCTATCAAATCAAATCAAATCAAATCAAATCAAATAAGCTTTATTGGCAGGACCAAATACAAATTAGTTTTGCCAAAGCAAGTGTACATTAGGGGCTGGGGCTGTGGGGATGGTGGGTGGGGACTGTAGGAAGGATGGATGGGGCTCATCCAGGGTGGGGACTGTGGGGGCACTTCTAGGATGGGGGCTATGGAAGTCCATGGCTTATGATGGGGCATATCCACGGTGGGACTGTGGTAACGGTGGATGGGACATATCCAGGGTGGGGATTGGGGGGCCACATCTGGGATGGGGGGCTATGGAAGTCCATGACTTATCATAGTTCTCTTTCTCGAAGTCTATGGCATTCGCTCACATACTGCGCTGCTATCTCCACTGCGCTCTCTTCTTCCCCCAGCAGGATATATATTTTCTCTTCCTCCTTCATGGAGCTGAAATCCGGGAAGAGATGGGAGAGTCTCCTGAAGTGAGTGTCCCTCACTGCTGAGTACTTGGTGCAGTGTAGCAGGAGGTGGGTTTCATCCTCCAGGGCCTCCAGGTCACAGTGTTGGCACAGTCTGTCCTCCCTGGGCTTGTAGCTCTGCTTGTGACGTCCGGATTCGATGGCTAGACTGTGGGCACTGAGTCTATATCGGCTCAGGGTCCTGCGGTCTCTGGGGTCCGGGATTTTCTCCAGATACGGGGCCAGTCTGTAGTCTCTCTGTAGTCTCTGGTACGTGGTCAGTTTCTGTGAGGTGTTGATGTCGGTCCTCCAGTCACTGACATACCTCTCCTGGCCCTCGTCTACCATCTTCCTGATTCTGGTTCTTGTCAGGCTGCTGTGATTGGTTATTTTGTCCAGTTGGGTTTGGGAGGGCTGTGCCCGGGGTCCTGGTTCATCTATCTATCCATCTATCCCTCTATCTATCTATCCATCTATCCCTCTATCTATCTATCTATCCCTCTATCTATCCCTCTATCTATCCATCTATCTATCTCTCTATCTATCTATCTATCCCTTTATCTATCCCTCTATCTATCC
>NC_134360.1:249739183-249854183 GCF_048569485.1 Anomaloglossus baeobatrachus | reverse complement strand
TAGCTCTTCTCCTAAGAGTCTTGCAGGAAGGGAACTACAGCCAGGATCAGGGTAATCCATCGTCAACTGAAGGCAGCTGAACAGTACTGAGGCAGAGCATAGAATAAACATGCAATAAACAAGCCAGGAATGACTCAGGAGCCAGCAGCACAAAATACTCAGGCAAGGAATAAATCCAGGACTTAGAAGCACGGCAGACAGGAAATTCAAGGGCAAGACGAGGCAACAGACTCCATCTTGGATAAGGGCAAGAAAACACAATAAGTTTAATGGAAACCCTGAACCTTACACAAAGAAACCACCAGTTCATTTTATATGTTAAAACTTTACTAAATACTCCCTCCTAATCAACTACCGTATATACACAAGACAGTGGACACCTAACTTCTAGAACATTTCAGTTGTACAGAACATATTCAGACACTTTTAGTTCCATCTTGGTCATTTCTGTTCTTAATGGTCCTGCTTGTTCCAGCCCAACCTAGTCTAGCACCACAGTCCAATCTGTGACAGTCACTTTCCCTTTCTATGGCTCCATGTTTATTCTCCTCGTCGAGGAGTGAGGTAGGGGGTTCGCCCATATGGCTAGAGTCAAGCCTTTAGGTCTTGGACACTTTGGGAGACTCTGCCCGGGAAAGTCACTCAGTCCCCAAACTAACCCGTCACAGCCCATTACCTTTGAGCTGGGTCCCAACTCACATTCTAGAAGGAAACCATCTCTTACCTATAGTCTAACCCCTCCCATTGTGGGCTTGTCCCAACAATTAACTGTTTTTTTCTCTACAGTCTGGTAACCACATGTACATTAGGGCGAGCACTACAATGCTCAGTTCTCGGTATTCATAATGATGCTTGAGTGCTCTTTACTCAAGTCGAGCAGGTCAGATTCTCAGGAGGGCTCGACTAGAGTAACAACTAAATGGATGTCAATGATTGGATAGTTCGGCTCTCCGACCACAGACCGCCAGCCATAAAGAAAGCATTTCAAGGAGAGGGAGGGCAGGATTTTTTTGTGGGGGGGGACTACATCCTAAAATATTGTTTATACCCCCAGCAAGAGCCATTCAGAGACTGCAAGTGGCTCTCACTGGGGTGCTGGCCCCCATCATTCATTGAACTAAGCCTGACCTTTGTGTTCAATGTTTCACGAACGACACATCTGAGCACCCGTGATCCTTGGCCGAGCACCGAGCATAATCTAGCACCCTGATGCTCGATCGAGTAACGAGCAGTGCCGAGCATGCTTGCCCATTGTAACGCTGACTTACTCACCGCCCCGGCCAGGTCATGTCCCATCCACGTGTGCCACTGCCCTCCTTCCTCCCCTTCTGGACCCTGTACATGCCGCACAGTGTTCACGGGGGAGTGCACCTAAAACGCACGTGCTGTCTTCTTAAAGGGCCGGCGCACTACTTCCAGGAAATGCCTTGCAGCCTATGGCTGAGAGGCACTGTATATTTAAGGCACCCTCCCATTAGAGGAGGTGCTTGTGCAACACCTTGAGTTAGTCAGTGTCCTGTCTGTCTAGCTAGTTGTTAGGTCCCGTTATCCCTGTGTCCGTCTACTGTACCTGCCTTTCTATATCTTTCTATCCCGGCCGTGCCCACCACTCCTATCCGTACCTGCCTGTCCTGCCTGTCTCGGTCACCCTACCTGTACCTGTCTATTCCTGAGTCCGTCAGCTGTCACAGTCCCAGTCACTGCCCTAGGTGGTACCTGGCGTTCACCTTGCAGTGGGCGCTTAGTTATTCCCCTCCCACTAAAGGGATAAGCCCGGGTTCCCCCTGTGGTCCAGTGGGTCCACTAATCCCGCTCACTGACTCTACACCGGTCGTTAGCGTTATACTTTACACATTACATCACAAGTCACATATCACGTTATTTACAAAGACGCAGGACATAGTTCACGTAACATCACAATAACACCATTGGTGTCTGCAGGGAAAGGAACGCAACAGCAACCAGTCCTCCTCCTTACAAAGTCCTATTTTCTTAGACTTGTGACATTTCATGAATCATGTGGAGAAGAGGAGGGTAATGATTTGACTAGGCAGATACCTGGTATGTAGATGCCAAGCCGTGATCAAGGGGAGCATTACGATTCCGAGAATAATCTGTTTAGCAGACCTGATCCCGTACATTGAATGCCAGTTGGCTGACTGTGTCAGTGATCCAATGCCAAGTGCCCAAATTATTCCAGCTGGCAGTAAATCGAGCTGCGGAGCTCAATAAGATATGATAGCAGGTCCTTCATCCCTGGTGTAAAGAGGAAGCCGAATTGTGTCATCAGTGGAAAGAGGCTCCAAATATTCCCTGTCTGCAAAACTCATTACGCAGGTACTCACTCACGGCCAGCTACTAAAATAAACTGGGGACATGATATGTACTGAGAAAAATTCATCACAGCAACGGAGGAGAAAAAAAAAATGCAGGACTTAAGGCAAAGTCATAAAGAAAGAAGACTGCATGAAGAAGTCACTTTGAGCCGTCAATGGGGAGTTTCCATCTCAGACATTTTATGGCATATTCACACATATCCACAAGTAAATTGAGAATTGTATTAACCTCCCTTAGGCATTTATGGCATATCCCATGGATATCATCACATCCGTGTCTGAACATTCTGGTTCTACCTCTGCGTCGGTCTCTAGACTGTGCCGCACTAATGCTTAAGATGCCGTTGGGTGATAGCATCATGTGGCTGTTTAACTTTTAGATTAAAGGGGGCTTTACATGCAGCGACATCGCTAGCGATAGCACCCGCCCCCGTCGGTTGTGCATCATGGGAAAATCGCTGACCGTTGCGCCCAACATAGTTAGGACCCGTCACACTACTTACCTGCCTAGCGACGACGCTGTGGCCGGCGAACCGCCTCCTTCCTAAGGGGGCGGTTCGTGCAGCGTCACGGCAACGTCACACAGCAGCCCGCCAATAGAAGCGGAGGGGCGGAGAGCAGCCGCATAAAAGACCCCCCCACCTCGTTGCCGGAGGACGCAGGTAAGCTGTTGTTCGTCGTTCCCGGGGTGTCACACGTAGCGATGTGTGTTGCCTCAGGAACGGCGAACAACCTACGTCCACAACGACCAACGAGATTTTAAAAATGAACGACGTGTCAACGATCAACGATAAGGTGAGTATTTTTGATCATTAACAGACGCTCGGAGCTGTTACACGCAACGACGTCGCTAACGAGGCCGGATGTACGTCACGAATTCCGTGACCCCAACGACATATCATTAGATATGTCGTTGCGTGTAACGGGGCCTTAAGGGGCCCTTTGCACACTACGACATCGCAAGCAGATGCTGCGATGTCGAGCGCGATAGTCCCCGCCCCCGTCGCAGCTGCGATATCTTGTGATAGCTGCCGTAGTGAATATTATACGGCACCTTCACATGCACTTACCTGCCCTGCGATGTCGCTCTGGCTGGTGACCCGCCTCCTTCCTAAGGGGGCGGGTCGTGTGGCGTCACGGCGACGTCACACGGCAGGCGGCCAACAGAAGCGGAGGGGCGGAGATGAGCGGGACGTAAACATCCCGCCACCTCCTTCCTTCCTCATTGCAGCCGGGACCCAGGTAAGGAGATGTTCCTCGCTCCTGCGACTTCATACACACCGATGTGTGCTGCCGCAGGAACGAGGAACAACATTGTACCATAGCTGCAGCCAAAATAATGAAAATGACCGACACTACACCATCATACGATACCGACGCTTTTGCGTAGTTAACATGATTTACACACTACGATGTCGAGAGCGACACCGGATGTGCGTCACTTTCGATTTGACCCCACCGACATCGCACCTGCGATGTTGTAGTGTGCAAAGGGCCCCTAAGTCTAGCTTTTCCTCTCTTTTTCCCCTATATGAGCTGATTATTTGATGTAATCAGTTCTCTGCTGAGCGCAATGGTTCCTCCCTATATAAACCCCAGCAGGCAATCTCTGGCTGCCAGTTATAGGTATTCCCTTACCTGGACCATGCCTCTGTTCCCTGTTTTTATTCTGTTTCTGACCACTGCTCATTTATTAACTAATCTGACAATTTTGACCTTTTGGGTCTGAGCCACTGACCTGACTTTCCTGCTACTATGCTCCATCGGCCAGCAGCTACTCTGAGGAATCAACCCAGGGTCCCTGTATAAGCCACAGCCACATATAAGGGGTGAAAGGATGAAGGACAGGGCTTTCCTGGGACCTAAAATTCTGAGCAGCCAGTGCAAAGACTGTTGTGGAAGTGCTATTTAGAGCTGCAAAGCGACCAAATGCATAGCCACTTTTCAGATATGCCTGAGAAGGGAATATCCCTATACATACAGTAAAGGAAATAATTATTTGATCCCTTGCTGATTTTGTAACTTTTCCCCACTGACAAAGACATGAACAGTCTGTAATTTTAACGGTTGGTTAATTTTAACAGTGAGTGATAGAATATCCAAAATAAATTCCAGAAAATCACATTGTATAAATTCTATACATTTATTTGCATTTTGCAGAGAGAAATAAGTATTTGATCCCTCTGGCAAACAACCCTTGTTGACAGCACAGCAGTCAGACAATTTTTGGAGTTGATGATGAGGTTTGCGCACGTCAGGAGGAATTGTGCGCCAGTCCTTTTGGCAGATCATCTAGAAATCGTTAAAATTAGGAGGCTGCCGCTTGGCTACTCTGAGCTTCAGCTCCTCCATAGGTTTTCTATATATATATCCCCATCCTGATCTATATGTCCTCATCCTGGTATATATGCCACCCATCGTGGTATATATGTCTCCCAACCTTGTATATATCTCACCCATCCTTGTGTATATGTCCCCTTTCTGGTGTATATGTCCCCCATCCAGGTATATATATCTTCCATCCTGGTATAGATGTCCCCCATCCTGGTATAGATGTCCCCCATCCTGGTATATGTCTTCCATCCTGGGCCCATCCTGGTATATATGTCCACATCCTTGTATATATGTCACCCATCCTAGTATATATGTCCCACGTCCTGCTATATATGTCTTCCATCTTGATATATATGTCCCTATTCTTGTATCTGTGTCACCATCCTGGTATATATGTCTTCCATCCTGGGCCCATCCTGATATATATGTCCCCCATGCTTATATATGTCATCTATCCTGGTATATGTGACTCCCATCCTGGTATAGATGTCCTCCAATCTGGTATATATGTCTTCCATCGTGGTATAGATGTCCCCCATCCCGGTATATGTCTTCCATCCTGGGCCCATCCTGGTATATATGTCTTCCATCCTGGTATAGATGTCCCCCATCCCGGTATATGTCTTCCATCCTGGGCCCATCCTGGTATATATGTCCCCATCCGTGTATATATGTCACCAATCCTGGTATATATGTCTCCTATTTTGGGCTGATCCTGGTATATATGTCTCCCATCCTGGGCCTATCTTGATATATATGTCCCCATCCTGGCAGGCAGCAGGCTAAAAGTCTAATGTGTATGGAGGTGTTTTGTCCTTTATATATACAGTATGTATCTATCTCATCTAATCTATCAGTAATTTCAGGGTGTTTGCTCGGCCCGTCTGAGGCTGGGTAGGTGGCAGGGCAGACCCCGTCCCTGCAGAGGTGGCAGGCAGACCCCGTCCCTGCAGAGGTGGCAGGCAGACCCCGTCCCTGCAGAGGTGGCAGGCAGACCCCGTCCCTGCAGAGGTGGCAGGCAGACCCCGTCCCTGCAGAGGTGGCAGGCAGACCCCGTCTCTGCAGAGGTGGCAGGGCAGACCCCGTCCCTGCAGAGGTGGCAGGCAGACCCCGTCCCTGCAGAGGTGGCAGGCAGACCCCGTCCCTGCAGAGGTGGCAGGGCAGACCCCGTCCCTGCAGAGGTGGCAGGCAGACCCCGTCCCTGCAGAGGTGGCAGGCAGACCCCGTCCCTGCAGAGGTGGCAGGCAGACCCCGTCCCTGCAGAGGTGGCAGGGCAGACCCCGTCCCTGCAGAGGTGGCAGGCAGACCCCGTCCCTGCAGAGGTGGCAGGGCAGACCCCGTCCCTGCAGAGGTGGCAGGGCAGACCCCGTCCCTGCAGAGGTGGCAGGCAGACCCCGTCCCTGCAGAGGTGGCAGGCAGACCCCGTCCCTGCAGAGGTGGCAGGGCAGACCCCGTCCCTGCAGAGGTGGCAGGCAGACCCCGTCCCTGCAGAGGTGGCAGGCAGACCCCGTCCCTGCAGAGGTGGCAGGCAGACCCCGTCCCTGCAGAGGTGGCAGGCAGACCCCGTCCCTGCAGAGGTGGCAGGCAGACCCCGTCCCTGCAGAGGTGGCAGGGCAGACCTCGTCCCTGCAGAGGTGGCAGGGCAGACCCCGTCCCTGCAGACTTCTACAAGACACCCTACTTGTATACTCACTTGAGGTGGACGAGCACAGATGGAGATGTTTGGCATTTCTTGGCATTTCTTCTTCTTCTGGTCTGTGGCTTGTTGAAAACTTAAAGGGAACCTGTCATCAGAAATTTAGCTATAAAGCTAAAAGTTCCCCCCTCTGCAGCTCCTCGGCTGCATTCTAGGAAGCTTCCTATAGATTTTGTGTCACCTTTTATCCCAAAATAAACACTTTATAAACTGGTACCTTTTCGTATGTAAATTTCTTAATTTTCCATGTGGGCGGGCTGCCTGATGTACGTTGCTGTTCCTCCATCATATTGACGCCGCCCCCGAACGCTGAATTTGAAAGTTCAGGACACCGCCCCTGGGTGCCCGTGGTCCAGCGCATGCGCTGTTCCACTGTAGCGGTGCCGTGCACTGTGTGCACGTGCGACCGCTGTGACGCTTTGCGCGGGCACGAGGTTATGGGCGGCGCTGTTAGTGTCATCAGTAAGTGCCGCCCATAACCTCGTGACCGCACTTTCCCCTATTACTCCAGCGTTATGCGCAAGCGCTGGAGGAATGATGCCCGGACGTCCCCTCCTTCCCATCATGCTCAGCACGAGGTCACGAGGTTATGGGCGGCACTTACTGATGACACTAACAGCGCCGCCCATAACCTCGTGACCGCACTTTCACCTATTCCTCCAGCGTTATGCGCAAGCGCTGGAGGAATGATGCCCGGACGTCCCCTCCTTCCCATCATGCTCAGCACGAGGTTATGGGCGGCACTTACTGATGACACTAACAGCGCCGCCCATAACCTCGTGCCCGCGCAAAGCGTCACAGCGGTCGCACGTGCACACAGTGCACGGCACCGCTACAGTGGAACAGCGCATGCGCTGGACCACGGGCACCCAGGGGCGGTGTCCTGAACTTTCAAATTCAGCGTTCGGGGGCGGCGTCAATATGATGGAGGAACAGCAACGTACATCAGGCAGCCCGCCCACATGGAAAATTAAGAAATTTACATACGAAAAGGTACCAGTTTATAAAGTGTTTATTTTGGGATAAAAGGTGACACAAAATCTATAGGAAGCTTCCTAGAATGCAGCCGAGGAGCTGCAGAGGGGGGAACTTTTAGCTTTATAGCTAAATTTCTGATGACAGGTTCCCTTTAAACACTGCAAATTAGCATTGAATTGAGTTTGCAGTCACCGGCGGCGCTCGTCTCCGGCGCGGATTTATTGACACATCTTTGCAGTCTATAGAACAATCTTTAATAGAAAAAAACCTGGAAATGAGACGTAAAGTGTAAACTGCAGCAGCCGAAGGATCAAATAAATAGCAAGCAGTGAAATAAACATCCAGCACAACGTGCAATAACAATGCATGGGATTTAACCTGTTGTGTGCTGGAAGTCTCTGCTCTTGGGTATTTTTTTTCCATAATGAAGTTTGAGTTTATTTACACGGCCTTGGATATGATATAAACTGTTCTGCACCGATGAAGTACACAGGCGTGCAGAAGTCTGGAAAGCACAATCCGCATGTTTAGCATAATGGTAAATGCACTCAAAGGCAAGAACCGCTGGTAGAAAGAAATCTGAGTAAACCACTGAGCAGTCTACGTGCTCCGTCAGCTCTTGTGTTCCCTATCTAGATGTGGTAGTTTGGGTTCGCCGGGTTCTACCAAACTTTAGTTAAAAATTTGGTTTACAAACCCCGAACTTTACCATTCTCATCTCTAGTAATATATTGTAAAGTACTTAAAGAGCTAGTCCCAGAATGACATTTTCCATTGTGTTTAATATACAAACTAAAACAGACAAAAAGTTTCTTTCTTGAGCCTTTGTAGGTTTTTTTTTCCATCTCTTTCTGCCCCTCGGAGCATCCAGCTTCACTTAGCAGAATGGTCCTATTATCTGCTAAATTTGCATTTCCCAGCAGCACTTGCTTATCCTCAGTGCTGCATACCCCTCCCTCCTGTTTTGTGTGCTTCTGAATAGCCTCACCTTTATGAGTTATTGTAAAGCTAATTTAAGAGTTGAGGCCCTGTCACACACAGAGATAAATCTGCGGCAGATCTGTGGTTGCAGTGAAATTGTGGACAATCAGTGCCAGTGTCGCGGGCGGAGGGGACGCGCTCGCCACACTCGGATCCGGGGCTTCTGCTGCTGCTCGGTGGCTCGAGCGGTGGACCGGACCCGGGGACTCGAGCAGCGCTCCTCGTCCACAAGTGAAAAGGGGGTGGTTTGCTTAGGGAGATAGCTCATGACGCCACCCACGGGTCGTGGTGATAAAGGGCACCACCGCTGCTGGTGACGGGGATCCCGGAAGCGATGGTAGGGAGCAGCTAGGATGTTGTCCCCCTCCGTGGGTAGTGGTTGGTGGTCCCGGGGCCCGGTGGTGTAACAGGGAGGCTGGATGGCTGGGATGCAGGGTTGCAGGGGCAGCACGGCGCAGTGCCGGATGGCACTGTTGTACTCACTCAGGCAGTCACTGACAGAGTCTCTGGTAAATCAAACGGCTGGACTGACGGGTCCTGCAGCCGGCTGCAGTGTTTGTGCTCTCCTGGACGGCTGATGGTGGCTGTCTTTCCCTGCACCTGTTAGAATGTTCTGACTCCTGTGGTTGCCCACCGGTAGTCCACTCCCCGGTGTATAGGTACCGAAGGAGCCCGTTTTGCCCGCAGGCGCTGGCCCTTGGATCTCTAGACTATGGCGGTGGCTGTATAGCCTCACGGTGTGGACTTTTGCCTTCTGTCGGGTCTTGGTTGTTGGGAAACCCCTGGGGTTCCGGTCACACTCGGATTTGACCGTTGTCGGCGGCTCCAAGCCTAGTCAGGGTCCGATGGCCCTGCCTTTGTGCTCAGCTTCACTCCACTCCCCGGTTCGGTACCGGAGGGCCACCACCCGACCCCGGTCCTACGGTTTTGCAGAGGTCCACTAACTCCTGCAGACGGCCACCACCGTCTGCCAACCTTGCTGTTTGTGTCTGGACCCCTACCAAGACACCGACAGTTTCTGACCTCTCCTTTCACTGTCTACACAAAATCTGTCTCTTTTCCCGCCTCCAGGCCTGTGAACTCCTCGGTGGGTGGGGCCAACCGCCTGGCTCCGCCCCACCTGATGTGGACATCAGACCCTGGAGGGAGGCAACAAGGGTTTTTGTTTGACTGTTGTGACTGTCTAGGGAAGGGGGTGTGTGTGGTGTAATGTCTGTGACTACCTGGCTAGTCCAGGGCATCACACCAGGTTTGTGGCTGTGTACAAATGGAACAATATGTCTATGATTTCACTGCAACCACAGATCTGCCAAAGATTTATCTCTGTGTGTGACGGGGCCTTAAGACTCACCTTTTGCTGCTGTGCGCTATCTGTTCTTGTACAGGACCCTGCCTGACCAATGTTATTTTCTGCCATGTACATTAATATAGCTGTCTGTATGGTTTTACATAAATAGCTGGCTCTAGCAGAGCTAAACTGTCCTGCTCTCTTCCACAGTGGCAGTGTCGTGTTGGGTTCATTGCCTGCTGCTGACAGGTCCATTTTGTGAAATTTCAAATGTTCTGTCGATGCATATAGCAAAGGATAATCCTCTATCATAGGCATCAATACAGCGGCATTTGCTGTTTCACATCATTGATCTGTCAGCAACAAGCACCAACAGCGACACTAATCATAGCCTATCCTGCAGTATATCCTCACAAACCTTCTACACAGAACGCCATCCTGCAGTATATCTCTCCTCTCAGCTCCCTGTATATATCTCAATCTACAGTAAATCTCTCCTCTTAGCCTCTCTATACACTGCATCATTCTGCAATATATCACTCCTTTCAACCTCTCTATATACAGCCCCATCCTGCAGTATATTGCTCCTTTCAGCCTCTTCCGGAAGTACATGTTTCCTCTCAGCCCCCTGTATACAGCCCATCCTGCAGTATATCTCTCCTCTTAGCCTTTCTATAAATTTCATCATTCTGCAGTATATCACTCCTTTCAACCTCTCTATATACAGCCCATCCTGCAGTATATTACTCCTTTCAGCCTCTTCCGGAAGTATATGTTTCCTCTCAGCCCCCTGTATACAGCCCATCCTGCAGTATATCTCTCCTCTTAGCCTTTCTATAAATTTCATCATTCTGCAGTATATCACTCCTTTCAACCTCTCTATATACAGCCCATCCTGCAGTATATTGCTCCTTTCAGCCTCTTCTGGAAGTATATCTCTCCTCTCAGCCCCTTGTATACAGCCCATCCTGCAGTATATCTCTCTTCTTAGCCTTTCTATAAACTTTATCATTCTGCAGTATATCACTCCTTTCAACCTCCCTATATACAGCCCCATCCTGGAATACATCACTCCATTTAGTTACTATCACACAGGCACTGCTGATTCCTGGTACAAGCTTTGCACTATAATGAACTCCACCTCTTTCTGCGATATTACCCTTCACAGTAGAAACTTTATTCCAGACACGTCCCAGAACATAGCGATACTGGCAGGCTGACAGCAGAGAGCGTCTGCCCTGCATGTGATCGACAGTGAGTAGAAACTACTAAATAATGGTTCCAATAGCAACTGGAGAGTAAATAGAGCCTGGAGGGCCATTCTTGGGGAGGGATATAGAACTAGGAGTGATGTGTGCAAGATGTGGAAAATTTAAAAATGAGTTTTATCAGCACAAGGGAATATATATATATATATATACATATATGTATATATATATATATATATATTGTGAGGTAGCGTCGTCGGCTGCGCTGCAGAAGACACGGGATCCAGGCACCAAGGTTCACAGCACACCGTTTATTCCAAAGAAAAAGTCCACAATAGTACATATGTGCCTTTCCGGCAGAGAACTCAGGGAGATGTGATCACTCCCTCACACCCGGCACACCTGCCCTTGTTCCTGAATCTATTTAACCCTCCCTTCAGCCTGTAGGGAAACAGCATTAACCCTATAGTGGATTATCATGGAGTGAGCACAACCGGGGCGAGACATACCGGCCGTCATAGATAACCCCGGTCACAGTCTCACATACCCCCCCCCCTCAGTTCAAGCGTGCGGGGTTGAACTCCTGCCATCAAACACGGGCCGCGGGACAAGGCATCGGCGTTGCCCTGCAACCTACCGGCCCGGTGTTCAACCGTAAACCGGAAGTTCTGCAGAGAAAGGAACCACCGGGTAACCCGGGCATTCCGTTCCTTGGCGGACCTCATCCAGACCAGTGGAGAGTGATCCGTCACCAAGCGAAACTGACGTCCCAGCAGGTAATAGCGTAGGGACTCCAAGGCCCACTTGATCGCCAGGCACTCCTTCTCCACTACGCTATAATTCCGCTCGGGAGGGGTGAGCTTCCTGCTTAAGAAGGTGACGGGGTGTTCCACCCCCTGAACCACCTGAGACAGCACTGCCCCCAGGCCAACCTCCGAGGCGTCAGTCTGTACTATGAACTCTTTCCGGAAATCAGGGTTTACAAGAACGGGCTGTCCGCACAGGACCCCCTTCAGGGCCCGGAAGGAGTCCTCGGCCTGCGGAGTCCAGCGCACCATGACAGACTTCTTGCCTTTGAGAAGGTCCGTCAAGGGGGCTGATAGTCCCGCAAAATCTTTTACAAACCTCCTGTAGTACCCCACGATACCCAGGAAGGCCCTAACCTGCTTCGTGGTCAGGGGTCTAGGCCACTTCTGGATCGCCTCAACTTTGTTAATTTGGGGCTTAATCACTCCTTGGCCTATTACGTAGCCCAAGTAGCGGGCTTCTGTGAGTCCCAACGCACATTTCTTGGGATTGGCTGTCAATCCGGCTGTTCGAAGCGCGTCTACCACCGCTTGTACCTGTTCCAAGTGGGTCTGCCAATCGGAGCTGTAAATAATGATGTCATCAAGGTACGCTGATGCATACGCCTGGTGCGGTTCCAGCACTAAGTCCATCAACCTCTGGAACGTGGCCGGAGCGCCATGTAACCCAAAAGGCAAGACAACATAGTGGAAGAGACCATCCGGCGTAACAAAAGCGGTTTTCTCCTTGGCGGACTCCGTTAGTGGCACCTGCCAGTACCCCTTGGTCAGGTCGAGCGTGGTAAAATATCGCGCCTGTCCCAGCCTATCAATCAGCTCATCCACCCGGGGCATGGGGTAGAGATCAAACTTGGATATTTCGTTCAATCTCCTAAAGTCATTGCAGAACCTTAAGGAGCCATCGGGTTTTGGTATTAGGACAATCGGACTAGCCCATTCACTCCGGGATTTTTCGATGACCCCCAGGCGTAACATTGTCTTTACTTCCTCCGATATGGCTTGTCGTCGAGCCTCCGGTACTCGGTATGACTTCAGGCGTACCTTCAGGTGGGGCTCGGTGACAATATCATGTCGTATCAGACTGGTCCTACCGGGCAGCTCGGAGAAGACATCGGGGTTCTGCTGAACCAACCGTCTGGCCTCTCGCCTCTGTGTCTTGGTGAGGGCTTCTCCAATCCTTACTTCTGGTTCGTCCTCTCCAGAGGTCGCTGGAGCCGGATGTGAACGACCCGAAGAGGAGGGAGGTGGGGAAAAAACAGCCATCAGGCTTTCCCGTTCCTGCCACGGTTTTAATAGGTTGACATGGTATATTTGTTCAGGTTTCCGCCTACCGGGCTGCAATACTTTATAGTTAACCACCCCGACTCTTTCCTTTATCTCTTAGGGGCCTTGCCACTGAGCCAGGAATTTACTCTCCGCCGTGGGAATCAATACCAACACCCGATCCCCGGGATTAAAGGTCCGCACGGTGGCTTGTCTATTGTAGCGGCCGCTTTGCGCGGCCTGAGCCTCCTGTAAATGCTCCTTCACAATTGGCATGACCGCGCTTATGCGGTTCTGCATACCCAAAATGTGTTCAATCACACTTTTATGGGGGGTGGGCTCCTGCTCCCAGGTTTCTTTTGCCAGGTCCAACAATCCCCGGGGATGTCGCCCGTATAACAATTCAAAAGGCGAAAACCCCGTGGATGCCTGTGGCACCTCTCGTATGGCAAACATCAAATAGGGAAGCATCATATCCCAGTCTTTCCCGTCTTTGGAAATCACCCTTTTGAGCATGGTTTTCAGGGTTTTATTGAATCGTTCCACTAAACCATCCGTCTGAGGATGATACACGGACGTACGCAACTGCTTGATCTGGAGTAGCCGGCATAGCTCTTTGGTCACTTTAGACATGAATGGGGTCCCCTGATCCGTAAGGATCTCCTTGGGCAACCCCACCCGGCAGAACACAGCAAACAACTCCCGAGCTATAAGCTTGGCTGCAGTATGTCTGAGAGGTATCGCTTCTGGATACCGGGTGGCATAGTCAACGATCACTAGGATATGCTGGTGCCCTCGAGCAGACTTTACGAGGGGCCCCACCAGATCCATCCCTATCCGTTCAAAAGGGACTTCTATAATGGGTAACGGTACCAACGGACTGCGAAAGTGGGTCAGGGGTGCGGTAAGCTGACACTCCGGGCAGGTTTCGCAGAACCGTTTTACCTCCCCAAAGACCCCGGGCCAATAGAACCTTTGCAATATTCGCTCCTGCGTTTTCTTGACCCCTAGGTGACCACTCATCAGGTGTTTATGAGCCAAGTCGAGGACCCGCCGGCGATACGGCTGGGGCACCACCAACTGCTCTACCCCTACGCCCCGTATTTCATCTACCCGGTAGAGTAAATCCAGCTTAAGAGCGAAATGGGGGTATCTTACCTGGGCACCAGGCAGCTGTGCCACCCCGTCAACTACTGTCACCCGACTCCGGGCATGTATTAATGTAGGGTCCTGGAGTTGGGCTGTCCCAAACGTATCCGGGGACGCCTCCAACTCCGGGATGGGCTCGACCGTCTCAGCCTCTCCTGCCAATACCTCTAGGGGCGACCTATCAGGTTCACATCCTGTCCCTATCATGGGGACCCCTACGGCAGGCGTCCCGGATTCAGGATTGTAGGGCTCAGGTCCCGGACTGACCAATATCTGAGGGGACTTAGGAGGTCCCTTCCATAAAGTCCAAAAATAGGGCAGATCCCTTCCTAGGATCACATCATAGGGAAGAGTATTAATAAGTCCCACCTCATGTTGCACCTGACCGCAAGGTGCTGTGATGGTGACTATCCCCGTGGGATAGTCTCGGCGGTCCCCATGTATGCAAACCACCCCCACGGTACGTCCTGTGGCCTTTACTTTAGCCCTTAAGGTTGATCGCACAAGGGTCACTAAGCTTCCGGAATCCAACAAGCCTGTAACCGGACATCCATTCACCTGAATTTGGCACAAGTGGAGCTCAGTCTCTGGGTAGACCAGGTCAGCGGTACACACCACCTGAGCATACATTGAACCCCGCCGGGTAACCCCACAATCCATGGGCTCCGTGGTGAGTGGACACTGGGCTTCCATATGTCCCACCCGCTGGCACCGCCAACATCTAATGGAGACGGGAACCCCCTTCACGGGTTGTCGTTTAGGGTACAGAACCTTCCGGACCTCAGGAAGGGCGGCCGCGGCCTCAGACGGGACGGTAGGGGACTCCTGCACCGGTGTCAGCGGTGGGTCCTTGGCCCTAGGCTTGGAGGGGCCGGACCGACGGGCGGTACGCAAAGTCTCAGTGTCCCGTATCAAGTCCTGCGTAGCCACATGCCGCTCTACCAGGGACACTAATTGGTCCAGGGTACTCGGGTCACCCTGTCCTACCCACCGTTGAACGGTGACGGGTAAAGTGCGCACAAAACGATCCACTACTACCCTTTCCACCATCTGCGCCGGGCTCAGAGTGTCAGGCTGCAACCACTTTTTTACAAGATGCAATAAGTCATAGGCCTGGGAGCGTACGGGTTTAGCTTCCTCATAGAACCACTGATTTACCCGCTGAGCCCGTACATAGGTATTCACCCCCAACCGTGCCAGTATTTCGGCTTTCAGGGTCACATAGTCAATGGCGTCCTCGGTACAGAGGTCCAGGTACGCTTTTTGGGGTTCCCCCGTCAGATAGGGCGACAACACCTCAGCCCACTGGGGGGTCGGCAGCTTTTCCCGCTCGGCCACCCGCTCAAACACCGCCAGGAACGCTTCCACATCATCCCCCGGGGTCATCTTTTGTAATGCTTGTCTCACCGCTTTCCGGACGCTGCCGTCGTCACCCGGTCCCGGGGTTGTTGCTGCCGGTCCGGCACGGATCGACTTGGCCAGGAGAACCATCTGTTCTTGGTGCCTTTTTTCCTGCAATTGCAAGGCTTGCTGCTGACGTGCATTGGCCTGATCCATCTGTTCTTGGAATTTTTTTTCCTGCACTTGCAAGGATTGGAGCAGGTGTGCATTGGTCTGTTGCTGCTGTGCATTAGCCTGTTGCTGCTGTGCATTAGCCTGAGCCAAATGCTTTATTATGTCCTCCATGGCGTCGCCGGGTTTGGGCTGTAGTATAGCCGCTCGAATCCAGGACATGCGCAGCTGGGTCACCAGGGATGGATGCTACACCTCACCGGCTGTCATGCCCGCATTCTCCACCATATGTGAGGTAGCGTCGTCAGCTGCGCTGCAGAAGACACGGGATCCAGGCACCAAGGTTCACAGCACACCGTTTATTCCAAAGAAAAAGTCCACAATAGTACATATGTGCCTTTCCGGCAGAGAACTCAGGGAGATGTGATCACTCCCTCACACCCGGCACACCTGCCCTTGTTCCTGAATCTATTTAACCCTCCCTTCAGCCTGTAGGGAAACAGCATTA
This sequence comes from Anomaloglossus baeobatrachus, assembly GCF_048569485.1. NCBI lineage: Eukaryota > Metazoa > Chordata > Amphibia > Anura > Aromobatidae > Anomaloglossus > Anomaloglossus baeobatrachus. The sequence continues at coordinate 249,838,124 of NC_134360.1, read as the reverse complement.
ACCCTATAGTGGATTATCATGGAGTGAGCACAACCGGGGCGAGACATACCGGCCGTCATAGATAACCCCGGTCACAGTCTCACAATATATATATAATATATATGAATAAATACACAGATGATTGAAGTTGATCAAACAGGATCAGCCAATCTACAGTTGGTCGGGATCGACTTAACAATGTGCTCCTGTGATTCTGGCTAGACTCAGTGCAGCGCTTACAAGCTATTTAGCTAAGAGCTTGTAAGCACTGCTCATGTTCGGCCACTACCCCTAGACACCAGCAGTGGCCAGTCACCTTGACAATATCAGGAGAACAGAGGCATATAGCAACATGCATTAAACTATAAAATACTCATTAATGTAAATGGAAAGAACCCATTAAAGGGGGATTCCAGATCAGGTAATTGTAGGTTGTGTGACTGCTGATGTACAATTTACATAGTTGTGGTCAGGTGCTGACTATCCTCTCTCCCTACTTTTCTCGTCACAGGAACAGGAAAAGAATTTGATCAATGTGACCCCAACTATTCTAATTACATATCAGTAGTCTCATGATTGTAACGCTCACGGCCAATGTGGGGGCAGTGTGTGGGGTTAGTGGACCCACTGGACTACAGGGGGAACCCGGGCTTACCCTTTAGTGGGAGGGACTTAACTAAGCACCTACCACAAGGTGGATGCCAGTACCACTCTCAGGGCAGTGACTGGGACTGTGGCAGATGACTCCTAGGGCAGGTGACAGACTCAGAGGCAGACACAGGAGCAGTCAGGTACAGAAAGTGGTTATGTTGATCTCCCTAAGGTCAACAATGCTTGCTTAGGTACAGAAAGGATGACTGAGATCAACAGGCAGGCAGGAACGGAAAGGTATGGTGGGCACGGCAGAGACAGATAGGTATGGGAGCCCAGGTATAGGTACAGGTGACAGACACAGGGATAACAGGACCTGACAAGGACGTAGTGCAGGCACCTCCCCTAATGGGAGGGTGCCTTAAATACGTAGTGCCTCTCAGTCATAGGCTTAGAGGCATTTCTGGTAAATGTCACACCAGCCCTTTAAGAGGAGAATGCAATTCGGCGGCGGTGGTGAGTAAGTCGGCGTCCCTGTAGAGACACCAGCGCTACAATCATGACTACTTAAGCTAGCAAACAGAGTTTAATCATAATGCTACAGTGCCAAAAATTTGCAGTGTCTCAGGAATCCCCTTTAAAGATGTTTTATGGATTCAACATATATTTCTGCAGTCACTCTATGTGACTGTAAATTGTCGAATCCTGACAGTGTGCAATATACAGACTGTCAGGATTCCCCTCTATTTACAGCTTGAGTGGGTTGTACAGTAACTGCAAGGGTGCAATTTGCATAGTTGTGGTCGCGTGTTAACTAGAATCTCCTCTACTTCTCACAGTAAAGACCACCCTCTCAAGCTAGTAATAGAGGAGAATCCAGACAGTCTGCATATTGCACGCAGATTCGTCCAACTGCAGTCAATTGAGGTTCAGCCTAGATAACGCCTTGGTGGTGCCATGAGGAGGTGGCACCTTTAGCACAGACAGCGTATGTGACTGCACAGGCCCCAATCCTACAAAGCTAGCGCCAACCAGAAGATGCAATATCTCCAGTAGGATATAGACATTTGAAAATCCATTTTTTTAAGGAGGAGGTTAATGTTTCAGATGGAAAGTTTGCAGCTTTTAGAATTATTTTCAACATTGGAAAGTCAAGTTGAATTTACCAGATTGACTTTGACTTTGGGCTTTACATGACTAAGTTGTTAGGGTCCTTTAAAAGGCACATTGAACCCAGGAAACAGATTTCCTAATTTATAAACCTAAATCCGGCAGATCAATGGGAATCTATCAGTCTGCCTGACTTCTCTGCCAACCACATTGCATACAAGGGTGACATTGTGAGCAGCAGGTTTATAAACCCATCTGACCACGATGCGGGGAAGTGGCATTTATTGCGTTACCCCCTGTGCACGAAAAAGACCCATTTTCTCCAAGACACAAGAACATTTGTCCTCCGTGTAGCGGCGTAGGCTGCCATATGATCCGGCATATGTATAAACCATGAAACAATTTACTTCCACGACACGCCGGTGAAAATGTCCATTAAATTTAACAGTTCTATTAAAAAAAGCTTTAGTTAAGGATTCTTTGTTAACTGCTGAACGGCTGTGAGATGTGTGAGGGTATCACGGCCAGCATTTCTTAGTGTAAGCTATTAAAACCGGGTTTGCAGACCTGGAATAGAGCACGCTGCACCGTTAAAGGAGACTGAATGCACTCTTACCATTCTCCATAAAAAAATGACTGTCTTTATGGTGCACAGGTGCAATGCAGACGTTATTACCAGACTTCCCCTTTAAAAGAAGACACTTATTGAAAAAGGCTTGCAACGAGCCTTCTTTGACTTGTAATTGCACATGACGTTTCAAGGAGAGAATTCACCTGAACTTTAATATATTGGAGTTCCAGTTGGATTAAATAAATCTTTCATATTGATGCCTCCCACTGACCTTTTAATATTTTAGCATGGATGTTAAATTAAGGAAGGAGTTACAATCTTCAAACATGCCCAAACCTGTTCTTGGGGTGTGGGATTCCACTTTTGTAACAAAGACTTGTTCAGAGGATGTGGCTTAGCTGAATGGATGCTGGGAGTGTCAGTATTTATTATGAAGTTATGTTTTGTACTATTTGCTATCTTGTAAGGAATGCCTAAATTTATGCATGGTATGCCAATATTTCTGAGGACTATAAAAAGATGATGCTCATTAAAATAATTTGGACAGCTTTGGAAATCACATGTCTGTGTATTTCTTTCATTCTCACCAGTGCTGTATAATGAATTCCAGAAATGTTTTCTGGAAGTGAGAATCACTTCAACAATGGGGCAATATATTTGATGTCTGGTGGTACAAAGAATGGAGAGACATTAAAGCGTAGGGTAGACATTCTGAATGGGCAAATTGGGCAGTTACATAGCGCCCAGCAGATAAGGGAGTCTACCAGAAATGGGCGGATCTATTTGCAGGACTTCGATCCATCGACCGGCCATCACCATAATCTCTGGCTACTGGACAGGAGGATTACAAATCTCTTACATTACGGGATTTCCAGTTGGGCTTTTGAGTAACCAGGCTGGTGTGACATCATTGCAGGTATGTAAACAGTTAGCAAGACCCTGTCCCAGGTAATTAAAAGCTGCGCTGAGGATCTCTGAAGGTAAGAAATCCATGAGTAGCCTATCTAACCGCCAGAGACTACTTACTTGGCCTATAGACTGGAAGCACAAATCAATCTGACCATCTCAAGGATCCACTGCTATGTTAAAGGGCTCCTTCACACATCCATGTATCCGGTACGTGTGACGTCTGTTTTCACACGTACAGGAGACACGGACACACGTAGACTCATCTGTGTTTTGACACGGACCATGTGCCCGTGTGCTCCACAAGGCGACATGTCCGTTTTCTGCCGGCAGCACATATGTCACATGGACCGCACACTGATGTGTTCCATATAACATCAGTGTGACACGTATCGGAGAAAACACGTCACTGAGAAATAAATGTATTTTTATACTTACCTGCAGCGGCTCTGCTGTTGTCTCTGGCACTCCTATTTCTTCCTGGCTCGCTCATTATGCTCATGAATATTCACTTCTCTGACTGCGTACCCAGAAGCAAGTGACAGCAGCATCGGAAACAGGTAAGTATACAAGTTCATGCTGCCAGTGTGCTATCTGGATGCCACATGGTTAGCACAAGAACAGCACACAAAGAACATACACACGGACACATGGAGGGACATACGTACCTACACCACGGACCATGCAAAATATACGTCTTTTGCATGAACGTGTGAAGGGGGCCAAACATATAGTTTTCTCTATTGTCCATGGTGATCTACCGAAACAATACACAAGTGGGGCACTAGTTGTGACACTACAAATGTCTTACTGTCAGATAACTATAGAGGGATCTACGATGTCTGCTCAGCTAATCCGGACGGGTAACATGACATTATTGAGGTGTAGCCTTTATTATTTCGCCAATAAAATTAGGGCACATTTTTCCACTGTCCTTTAAAAAGAAATTAATGCGCCTTTGAAGGTGGAAAAACTATACCTGGCAATTTTTTATCGTGACATTCTGAAAAGAGAACATTTTTCCCTTATAGCCCTTTTTTTAAGCCACACTATTCCATATCTATTGGCGCCACCAAGTATTATTAAATTTAGTTTTGAATATCTCTTAATTTGGGAGATATGTCGACTCCTCCGAGAGTCTGAGAGGTTTCCCCTTTTCCAAGAGTTATTTAGCAGCCATGGGAGAGTTGGCAACTGAATAATACCCTTGTGCAGGGTATGATGACAGTAATTACCATATTACAGTTTACACGTAAGGCCTCTCTACACATTAGACAAACGTTGGCAGTGGTGGAACTTGAAACTCATGAGCCCCAAGGCAAAAAACTCCAATGGACCTCCAATTATTGAACTTTTTTTAATAGCATTAGTCTTTTCTTTAGACCAAAAGTACTTTTTTGGGTTCCCTAGGCTCCAAGGTCCAGGTGCAGTTGCAACCCCTGCACCTATTGTAGATACGCCCCTGAATGTTGGTCATACCTTCCAATATTGGTGAACTTGGCTAACAGATAATGTGTATGAGGGCCTCCCGACGCTAACTTGATGTGGACGAATTCAACATGTCCAGTTCTGGACTGCTGATCCTTCTCATGCAGATAAACCACCAGAGCAGTTTGGCAGCGACACTCTTGTAGAGAGTGTACCGGAGCACTCAGCAGAGTGAGCGTCCTACATATGAGGAACTCTGAAGAGATAACTGCCGGCCAAACTATTGGAAAAAACAATTGTTGGCCAGCAGCTATATATTGTGCGTGGGGCCTCAAAGTGTTTTCTAATGTTGTTATGTGCTTTGGTAAGATATTGTAGCACCCTAGTGGTCATGGGAGCCACAGTGGCATTGTTCTCCTCACCGATGGGGCAATGCTATGCGTGGAAGTAGCGGGGAGGTCTCCATGTCAGGTACAATCACACAAAACACTTCCTAACTCAGGCCAGAAGGGGGAGCTCAAGTCCTGGTTGGGACGAGCTTCCCTGTGCATTCTGGGCTGGGCAGGGATTAGACAGAGGAACAGGAAGAGAGACCTCAGAACACAAGAGGCGAGAAAAGAGAACGGTCGCTGTTAGAAAGCTGTTGTGAAAGGTTTCCAGGACCGAGCGCAAGAATCAGGACACCAGAGTCCTTGACTGTCGGGTGCTATCGGTCCAGCAGTAAAACCCGGACAGCAGGAGATTCCACGTCTCCTGGCTCACCAGAGACTCCCAAGGCAAAGTAGCACAATAGAGCCCGGGGTCTCAGAAATACAAGCGGGCCCTGCACCCGGCTCGCGCTGCCCGCCACAAGGGGCAAGGCATATAGCATCTAGGAAGAGGGATGCTGTGCTGCTTCAGGTCACAGCGACCCATGCACAGAGCACACTACGGAAGGCCTCCAACCCACCTGGAAAATAGAGACTCCCCACTGCTACCAGGCTGATCGGACCACTGCAACTTCAGGACCATAACGACTGACCAGTAAAAGGTAAAAGAAACTACTGGCCTATGTTGTCCAGTTACTGTCGGCGTCCTCAGCCCTGCACCTTAGTGCACACCACCATCATCCTCCCTGGGGCCTAGCTCTACCTGTGGGGAGCTGAACCATCTCGGCTGCGACACCATCCGCCCCAGAGGACAGCACCTGCAGCGGCGGCTAATCAGTGGCCGCACACCACAGGTGGCGTCACGAGACAACAACTCCTAACATCCTCAACCCCTTCATCCTCATCTCCCCACCATCATCCCATCCTCCATTCCCTTTGTGGACACCTCGGGGTCACAAAACCGGGCAAGGCCACCCGACATTCTTTGACTCTCACCGGCCCTGTGACAAGTATTCCCCTAGACCCCGTCGGGTGCTCCAATATCACCTATAAATATGTTTATGATTTTTAAAAAATATGATAATTTTTGGATAAGCTGTTAAGAAATAAAGTCAGGTTGGCAACCTTGGTCGTTCCTAGATAAAACTAGAAAATTAGGTTTCACACTCACAGATTGCGACCACTGCGCTAGAGTCTTACAACTTTCCATCATGTGGTTTGGAAAATCCTAATGAAAGTCATTAGATGAAGTAACGATGCACACCTCATCATTTCTTCATACCTCAGCCAGGAGTGCGGGTGTGAAATGATAGTTCATGAAAAGCTGCGAAGAGCAGGAAGAGAGGTGGAGAAAATGTTTATGTGCGGGGGTAATGAAGGGTTCCTTCCAGCCTAAATATTGGACGGCACTCCGGGAAAATCTGGAATGTCAACTTCAGTGGCAACAAATTATAGTGGGTTCTTAGTTAGTTACATATATATCAGCCATACGTTAGCTCTGTTAATAAGTTAAATATTAGTTCAACCAATAGACTATCTATTTTGGTTGGCAATATGTTAAAGGGGTGGTCTGAAACACAAATTAGTCTTCATTCTAAATGACTATCAATTTGATGCCTTAATCTAATGTAGTTTCTAATATGCTTCAATTAAAAAGTCCCTACCGTTCCCTCACTACGCTAACTGCTTTCTATCTTTCTTTTTTATTACTTCTTTTTTTAATGATGCTTCAGTTGAGAATCAGAGTGCATGCTGGGATACTCAAACAAAGCTCCATCAGTGAGCAGAGGCTGCTGTCTCTGCCGCAGCCTTTGCTTCATCCCTAAAACAAAGTATCATCAGTGGGCTAAGGCTGCTATCACTGCTGCAGCCTCTGCCCCTCCCTGAAACAAAGCGTCATGAATGGGATAAAGCTGCTATCACTGCTGCAGTCTCTGCACCTCCCTGAAGCAAAGCATCATGAATGGGATGAGGCTGCTATCATTGCTGCAGCCTCTGCCCCTCCCTGAAACAAAGCATCATGAATGGGATGAGGCTGCTATCATTGCTGCAGTCTCTGCCCCTCCCTGAAACAAAGCATCATGAATGGGATAAAGCTGCTATCACTGCTGCAGTCTCTGCACCTCCCTGAAGCAAAGCATCATGAATGGGATAAAGCTGCTATCACTGCTGCAGCCTCTGCACCTCCCTGAAGCAAAGCATCATGAATGGGATGAGGCTGCTATCATTGCTGCAGCCTCTGCCCCTCCCTGAAACAAAGCATCATGAATGGGATGAGGCTGCTATCATTGCTGCAGCCTCTGCCCCTCCCTGAAACAAAGCATCATGAAGGGATGAGGCTGCTATCATTGCTGCAGTCTCTGCCCCTCCCTGAAACAAAGCATCATGAATGAGATGAGGCTGCTATCATTGCTGCAGCCTCTGCCCCTCCCTGAAACAAAGCATCATGAATGGGATGAGGCTGCTATCATTGCTGCAGTCTCTGCCCCTCCCTGGAACAAAGCATCATCAGTGATGTCCGTTTCAGGGGCTCTGTTCATCCCTGCTCCACTAACATGAATTGGTTGTTAATTCTGATGGATGGTCAGTAAATTCTTGTCAATTTGCACAGTGACAGTGCACTCTATGCTGGCTCTGATCAGAAGTAATGAACCAGCAGGAGAACGCACTCTCAGCACATGTTGTAAAAATACCTGCCATGTAGAGACATCACTTGTGGGGGCGTCTCTGGTCTCTGCATGCCAGGTATTCTTACATGCAATGACAGTTGAGCTCTCTTGCTGGCTTGTTACTTCTGATCATAGCTGGCACAGAGTGCACTGTCACTGTGCATATTGTACACTGATATGCTCAATAGAAACTGCTTTTTCTGGCAGTCCCATAGATTGTGAATGCAGCAGAGGTTGAGCGATGCTCATCTTTACTCAATTCAATATGAAGTCGGCCTTCTCCAATCAGTAAATTCTCCTTTTTCCTATGGATACTTTAAATTTCAGCAATAAAACTTTAAGCTTTTGTTTGTTCAGAATTGCTGAGGGTCCTAGGAGTTGGACTTCATTAAATTTGTAAGTTATCTGTGTAGAGCCCTTGAACCAATCAGGGCACTACTAGGTACTGCATCCTGACATAGATGCACGGTCTACCCCCAGAGACCTGGAAGACCAGTGCCGGTACCACAAATACACATAAACATCCCTAGTTTCCCTCTCATAATCAGGGGTGACTGACTAGTCCGGGACCCAATGGATGGCCACCCAGGGGTTGAGCCAGTCTAGTAAACTAGACGACAACCCGGTGGAAGGGGACAGACAGACAGAGGAGTCCGGTAGTGACAGTTGAAGGAGACAGACGTGCCATCACCATCAGCCCCAGAGGTAAAAGACTGTGCAGTGGCGGTTCCATCACCATAACCGCAACCCGCAAGTGGCGTCACGATATAAACTCTTTAATCTCACCTGTACATAATCCCCTTTAAAAAGCGACCCCCCCAGGGTCACCGAGTCGGGCATCGGCCGTTACACAACCATGACACACCATCCCCGTACATATATGGCCCGGGACCGAGTACCCTATAGTTCTGGGATGTCACATCTGTATCCTGTGGAAAATATCAAATCTAGAAGTACCCCTTTAAGCTCCCTTCGGTAGTAGCTGTAGAGGCTCATTTTCATGGTCCACAAAGGATCCCATCTTCCGAATCAATCAGTGAGCTCAGCAGGTCGGAGCTGCGTTTTCTGTCTTACGCTGTAATGCTCAGAGCCGCTGAGCTCACTGATTGACTGCTGTGCTATCAAGGGGACGTCAGCGCCGCTGCCAATACCACCTACCGGGAACAGCAGCGCAGACTTTTCAATATGTTTTATATTCCAATAGTTCCAATAGTCTAAAGGGCAGTGTGGTTGTCCACAAACATTGCCATATAGTCCTACCTTAATTCTGCAGACAATGGTGGGATGTACGCGAGAACTGAGAAGAACAAAGCAGACAACAGTAAAGGGTGCTTTACACGTTGCGACATCGCTTCAGAAATATCGTCGGGGTCACGTCGTTAGTGACGCACATCCGGCGCCGGTAGCGACATCACAACGTGTAAATCCTAGATGCGCCGATAAACGATCGCAAAAGCGTCGAAAATCGGTGATCTGTGTAGCGTCGTTCATTTTCATAATGTCGGGTCAACCGCAGGTACGATGTTGTTTGTCGTTCCTGCAGCTCCACACATTGCTGTGTGTAAACCCGTAGGAGCGACAAACATCACCTTACCTGCGTCCCGACGGCAATGCGGAAGGGAGAAGGTGGGCGGGATGTTATGTCCCGCTCATCTCCGCCCCTCCGCTTCTATTGGCCGGTCGATTAGTGACGTCGCTGTGACGCCGAACGCACCTCCGCCTTGAAGGCGGGATAGTTCGGCAGTCGCAGCAACGTTGCCAAGCAGGCAAGTGCGTGTGACACTGCCGTAGCGATAATGTTCGCAACGGCAACAATCACTAGATATCGCATGTGCGACGGGGGCGGGTGCTATCACGCTCGACATCACTAGCCGATGCTAGCGATGTCGCAACGTGTAAAGTACCCCTAAGATTCAGGAATGTTAATCCTGGAGTGTTTGTGGATTTAAGCTAGGGTCTTTAGTATTTATCCTGCTAATACATGAATAATGACCTGTGTAAGAGCTCTGGATTCCCAGTGTCATCGAATCCTCCTGTGGAAATTCCACTTTGTGGGGATAAACAGGCACTTAGAAAAGACAATGCAGACATATCCTCAGTAAAGCGTACGTAAAGCGGAATTAGAATGTGTGCACCGCTTTATACTCGGCTTTATTGGAGGGTTTTTCTCTTGTTTTGGGCTGTTTTCTTACTTTTACTTAGCGATTTGTTGGTCATTCTCCATGTAATGGTTTTTACTCTCATCTGTCAGAATAGTTTATTGTTAGTTTCTGGCGATCTACAATGAGAAAGAAGATGGAGGAGGCACTTGTGGTGTCAAGGGCCAACAGAGGAAAAAAAAATAAAATTTGCTCAATTCTTAAAGGAATCCGTCACCAGGTTTTTTCCACCTAATCTGAGAGCAGCATAATGCAGAGATAAAATATCACACAGAGCTTTGTACAAACTTTGCCAACTGCCATGGCGGCATCGGCGTATTTTCAGATTGCAGATTCTGACACTCTGCCCGATGGTTTCTGAGATGAACACAGGCAGACTCAGGTGTTGACCTACTGTGTGCTGATTCTTTGGCAGGCTAGCAAGAGTTAATCTCTGCGGGTCTGCTTGTTCCTTTGATCACATATTGTGGGGAGACCTATCACATCTGCTCCCCTCCTATTTATCCTGGTTGAATCCTTCCACCCATGCCAGCTATAGTTGGTTCTTTGTTGGTCTGTGAGGTGTAATGTCAAAAACTGGTGAAACTTGTGCCTATTGCTTGATGTGGTTGTGGAGATTACTCCTGTTGTTTTGTAGCTTCCTTCCTACTGTTGATTGCCTCCTGAATATCGTATTGTCTTGTCCTGTCTGTGTGTGTCCTGTTTGACAGCGTTTTGGTTTTCACTTGAAATATTCTGCTTTGCAAATACAACTGGATTTTTCTTCAGAGTCTTCTTTGGGGGCGTGTTCTTCCACTCCTCTGTCTCAGATGCTGCCAATCACAGCTCAGCAGCTGACCTAGCAGTCGATCAGTCTCTGATTCTGCTGAGTTGTGATTGGCAGTTTCTGGGAGGGAGGGGTGAGCATTCATGCTCCCAGAGAAAACTCTGAAGAAATGCCCAGTTGGTCTGCAAGTAGAGATTTCACATACTGTGCTCCAGAAAAAACCTCAAATGTGCATATCTCTGCAATCGAGAGACTCAGCAAAAAACGGAAAAGAGCCGCAGACTTGGGAGCTCAGGAATTTCTTATAAAATAATTATCTTAATTTTTTTGAGCAAGTGACAGATCCTCTTTAAGGTTAGTTGGAGGAGGTATCTAGAAATTAAGTTGGACTTGCATGGAGTGAACACATTATGGACTAGAGATTATGTAAGGGGAGGAAGTAGGAGATTAGATTGTGGATAGAGATGGGCAAACCTGCAGACAAAAAGAAAAAGTCTGGTTTGGGACTGGACTTGAAACCGAACTTCTGCCTGGGCGTAGAATCCCATATTAGGGTACTTTCACACTTGCGTTGTTTTCCTTCCGTTACAATCCGCCCTTTTGGAAAACAGCGGAATCCGTTAACGGATTCCGCTATTTCCCATAGACTTGAATGGATGACGGATTGTACCAAAAGGACCTGCGTTGCTTCCGCTGGGCGACGCTCCGTTGCTTCCGCCCAGCGGGAGGAACGCAGCATGTAACGTTGTTTTGAGCAGCGGAATCCTCTGGATTTCACTGCGCATGCTCTTCTTTTTTTTTTTTTTTTTTTTTAAATCATAAACTTTATTTTGGCTCACGGTGGCAGAACGCTCAGCTGATCACCCGGCGGTCGGCTGCAGAGAGCGATCAGCTGATCACCCGGTGGCCGGCTGCAGGGAGCGATCAGCTGATCACCCGGCGGTCGGCTGCAGGGAGCGATCAGCTGATCCTTCACAATAGTCTGCCGCCGGTAAAACTGTAAAAAAAAAAAAAATAAAAAAAATAAAAACGTATTACGTTGTTTTGCAGCATCCGTTGCATCCGTTGTGCCACTATATGCAACACATCCGTTGCATCCGTCACACAACGCAATGCAACGGATGCTGTTCAACGCAAGTGTGAAACTAGCCCAAAGGGTACTTTACACACTGCGACATCGCTAGCGATCTCATTAGCGATGTGAAATTCTAGATCGCAAGTGCGATCTTTCGAGATCGCACATAGGTCCTTTTACGCATTCACATAGCTATTGAGATCGCTAGCGATGTCGCAGCATGTAAAGTACCCTTTCGTCTATGTGTGACAGCATCTGTGATTGGTTGGAATCTCACACACTGTCTGCGTCCCTATAGTGGTGTAAAAATAAACAAATAACCCAAGTAGTTACACAGATTATAAATCCAAAAGCGGAAATAGTGATCTATATTCTATATATGCATATCTACCAAACAAAGTATATAAACCTATACTAGACCTGCATAATTATATAGTGTATCAGAAAAAACACACATGATTTCAAAAAAGTTTACAAATTTTATTGACATGATACTAACAGACATATCACATAATTGAACACGGATATCAAAAAACACACAGTAAAAAGTTTTTTCCCCCTTAAAAACACAAAAAATCCTGGGACAGTGTGGTATTAAAGTTGGTGCACTGTAGTGGTCATGAAAAGATATATATATATATATATATATATATATATATATGTATATACCCCAGAGTACATCAAGGATAATATTACAAGACTGACAATCTGGTGCACTATAATAGTCATGAAAGGATATATATATATATACCCCAGAGTACATCAAGGATGATATTACAAAAATGACACTCCAGCAGGTATGAATAGACTATAAGTACTGATGTTTAAGTGACAGTGCCATGCAAATACATAAATATGGTACATAAGAAGAACATTGCAGATTATATAAATTGAACCATAGATTTCTGCAATGAAACATTGAAACATTACCCATATGAAATTTGCCAGCACTCAGGTCAGAATAACCCCAGTATACCATGCCATCCTGTCACCCAGGAGGGGGAAGCGGGGAGAGACCAAACCTGAAAGACTGCTGGAAGCAATTGGAAGTTGTTGGGGACCACTACCTGATGAACCACACTGCCCAGCACCTCTACGCGCGTTTCACACTCGCTTCGTCAGGAGGTCACAGATTTCCTTGAGAAGACCTTGCATGGGGTCCGTGCATGAACACTAGGTATCCACTGCAGACTCTACAGGTTGGGTTCGCCCATCACTAGTTATGGATGTTTGCAAGGGACAAGTTATGGATGGCGTAAGGGGTACTTTACACGTTGTGACATCGCTAGTGTCGCGGGCGGGGAGGAGGGTGTCAACGCTGCGCTCTCCCACTGCTCGGGTCCGGCCGCCGCTGCTCTGCGGCTACTGCTGCTTGGTGGCTCGAGCGATAGGCCAGATCCCGGGGACTCGAGCGGCGCTCCTTGCCCGTGAGTGAAAGGGGCGATTTGTTGGTGGGGGATTTGATTAATGTCCGTGACACCACCCACGGTTGTGGTGATTGTGTGGACACCACCGCTGCTCTGTCTGGGGATCCCGGGAGTGATGATATGGAGCAGCTAGATGTTGGTTTACCCCTCCGTGGGTACGGGGTTTGGTGGTCCTGGGGCCCGATGACGGGGGGGTTAGGGTGGTGGACAGGCGGGTTATGGGGCCTGTGGAGGTTCAGGGACGCAGGGGCAGCGCTGTGCCGCACGGCACGGAGGTACTCACTCAGCCCAAGGATGATGACACCGTTCACGGTAAACAAACGGCTGGTTGGACGGGTCCCTCGGACGGCTGCGGTGTTGATGTTCCCTGCAAGTTAGCGGTGACTGTCTCTTCCCTGCACCTAGAAACGGTTGTTGGTAGCGATGGATTCCCACCGGTAACCCGCTCCCCAGCTTGGATATGAGCCGGAGGAGCCTCTCTCTTGCCCGCAGGCGCTGGCCCCGGGAAACTGGTGCCTTGGCGGTGGCGGTGTCTCCCCTTCACGGTTGGACTGTTGCCTTCAATCGGGACTTTGCTGCTGGGAGACCCGGAGGTCCCCTTCATTGACGGATTTGGCAAATTACGGCGACTCCTAGCCTTGCCGGGATCCGAAAGGCCCCTGCCAATGGTGCTGGCCTCTCTTTGTATACCGCTCCGGTACCGCCGGGCCACCACCCGTCCACGGTCCTTTCGGCAACCTCCGATCAGCCTCTCCTGGAGACGGTCACCGCCGTCTGCCAACCTTGCTGTCTCAGTCCGGGGCACACACCCGGACCAACTTCAGGCTCTGTTGCTGTCACTTTCCTTCACTTCCACTCCTGTCACTTGCTCCTCTACCACTTCCTTCTACTCTCCAACTCCACTGTTTACTCCTTCACTTCCCCTAGCTTACTCGCTTCTGCTGGTTTTCCCGCCTCCAGGACTGTGAACTCCTCGGTGGGTGGTGCCAACCGCCTGGCCCACCCCCTGGTGTGAACATCAGCCCCTGGAGGAGGGCAACAAGGATTTGTGTTCTGACCTTGGTGTTCCTGCAGGGAATGTGGGGTGCGTGGTGATGTTGTGACCTGTGACCCCTGGCTTGCCCAGGGCGTCACATTAGCAATTGCTAGCGATGTCCAGCGCAATAGCACCCGCCCCTGCCGCACATGCGATATCTGGTGATCGCTGCCGTAGTGAACATTATCGCTACGGTAGCTTCACACGCACATACCTGCTCGGTGTCGTCGCGGTGACTGACGAACAATCCCTCCTTCAAGGGGGAGGTGCGTTCGGCGTCACAGCGACGTCACCACGACGTCACTAAGCGGCCGGCCAATAGAAGCGGAGGGGCGGGATGTCATGTCCACCTTCTCCCTTCCGCATTGCCAGTGGACGCAGGTAAGGAGATGTTTGTCATTCCTGCGGGTTTACACACAGCGATGTGTGGAGCTGCAGGAACGACAGACAACATCGTATCTGCGGCCGAACCGACATTATGAAAATGGCCGACGTTACACAGCTCAGCAATATTGTACGCTTCTGTGCTCATTCATTGTCGCACCTAGGATTTACACGTTGCAATGACGCTACCGGCGCCGGATGTGCGTCACTAACGACGTGACCCCGACGATATATCGGCAGCGATGTCGCAGCGTGTAAAGCCCGCCTAAGTCATTAATAAAATTTTGAGCTGAATTCAGTGGGTAATTGTTTGTCAGTCAAGAGATTGGCCGAGAAGTAATAAGGGGAAAGATGAATTATTTGGTCCGAACAGCTGAGGTTTGATCGGGGAGGTGCAAGATGGAATGCCATAGAAATGGGGATTCTCATAGGGAACATCTTCATACTTATGGAGTCCGGTGCAAATGACAAGTCTGAGCTACATGGAAGTGGTCTTGCGGAAGCTTTTGTTAGGATCTGTTTTATCAGATGATGCGTAATTAGTAGGGATGATCGAATACCTCAAATATTCGGCTTTGCTAATATCCGACGAATATGTCGCCGCTATGCGAATATTCGATGTGCAATGTAAGTCTATGGGAAGCCCGAATAGTTCCGAATAGTTCTTATTCGGGTTTCCCAAAAACTTACATTGCGCATCGACTATTCGCAAATAGCGGCGACCTATTCGGCAAATATTCGCGAAGCCGAATATTTGAGGTATTCGATCATCCCTAGTAATTAGCAATCTTCTGGCCTCGAAAACCACAACTGACTGTAGAAATGAAGAAACGCCGGAGCATTTTCTTACCATTACTCTGCCTGCATTGAATTTCACACAGAATTCCCACTTCCATGGAGGTTATTAACCCCATGAACATCCTTAAATCAGGCCTTTCTGACTCAAAATGAGCCATTCATTGATGTGAAGACTGTTTATGTGCCTTTGACTGCTCGGCACTCGGTGTTTATATGTTCAGCTCAGCGTGCTACTTGTTCTCCCCAGTAAAGAATTCCACCCATGGGGATTTCTATAGACTAAAGATGTTCTACTGTCTTGTTCTTATGATTATGGCACCAGGGAGCTGGCTAACGATAGACAGACAAGTCGCATCTGAAAGACATTATCATCGTCTGTCCCGAGGTCTGTTCTCAATCCACGGCACAAAGAATCAACTGAAAGAGATTACACCATCCAACGAGAAGGGATAATTTAGGTATTTAAATAAAATGGTGCTAAGGTATTACCGGCCGTATATACGGGTGTCTCTTCTACTTAAAGATGTCAGCAGCTCATGACTTATGTTACAACGTCTCATGACTGCGCTTTAGGCAATAACCTAGATGGAGAATTTTACTGCCGTAAAACATGAAAGAGCTTTAGAAAAGGATCTAATGCTGAATCTGTTTTTTAAAACACTTTATGACCTCGGATGTATCTATACATCCAAGGTCATATCTGTCCCTTTAAGGCCTAAGCCACACGGCAAGAAAAACGGTGCGAGTGGAGTGCGATAAAACTTTGCATTCCACTTGGAACAATATTAGCCTGTGTGTCTCGCACCCATTCAAGTGTATAGGGCGAGAGAAAAATCGAATTGCACTCGCGGTACACCGGTGCACCGCGAGTGCAGAGCGAGAATCGCAATAGTCGGCAACGGAGGAGAGAGGAAGAGAAATCCCTCCCTCCCCTCGTCAGTGCCTGCCCACCCCTCCTCAGTGCTGGCCCACCCCTCCTCAGTGCCGGCCCGCCCCCCGAAGCTGAGCTCCGCTCGCACAGTCGGACCTCAGTCGCAGGGACAATCGCATGACACTCGGCTCCTGCTGTGCTGCCAGCGTGAGCCGAGTGTCATGCGAGGATCGCACTGGTGCCCCATGTGGCCCCGGCCTAATGCGGGCTTGTGCGGTGAGCCTGCATCGTTCCCTGCACATGTCTGCTGATCTGATCAGTAGACATGTACAGCTAACAGGCGAGGGTGAATCAGAGATCCACCCATGCCTTGTAACTAGTTAGATTGCGCTGTCAAATTCAGACAGAGTAATCTAACAAACAACGGCGGGTGTCGCATCGTGCCCCGCCGCTATTGGCGGTACCTTGGCACTGATGGATTGTCATGACAGCGTGGAGTCAGATGCTGACCTCTCTTGCTGTCATGATGTGCTTCCTATGAATTGGTATAGTTGTGATTTGACCTGAAGAAGGAGGCATAGCCTCCAAAACGCATAGAATAAAATCACCTTCAATAATTTCTGTCTGATCCGTGAACTTGGCAGCATGGTGTTAACCTCTTCACTTCTCTATCCACGCTATAGTTACTCCACGGGAACTGCTACTGCCAAGTTTTTTCCAAGGTAATATTGTGGCTGTGACTGATAACAACCCACCAAAGAAAGCAGTTCCCTGTCTGTCATCCTTTTTTTTCCCACAAGGATAAGCCCCCATGTTGTGCCTCTTGTCTTTTCAGTAATATTTCCTATGAATGCTGGCAAAGTGCCAGCACTCACAGGAGATCAGCATTTCTGCTGTTTAGAGGGATGCCAAAGCATCGCACTGATCAGCAGATGTGATCAGACAGTGCAGGCATAAAGTACCCTAGAGGGCACTAATAAAATTAATAAAAAATGGAAAAAAGAGTTTTTCAAAATATGAAAAAAAAATAATAAATAAAAGTTCAAATTACCCCCCTTTTTTGCCCCATTGAAAATAAAGCAATAAAACAGTAAAAAAAAAATACACATATATGGTATCGCCATGGTCGGAAATGCCCAATCTAACAAAATATAAAATCAATTCATCTGATCAGTACATGGCATTAGGAGAAAAATAAATCAATAAAGAGATAACAGACGATCGAAACATCACATCTATGTAAAAAAGGTATAACTTTTTTTTTTTTTAACATATTTCTGATTATTTTTTTTATACTGACATGGGGACTCATAATACCGGGACAGTTTTACCGTATTGTGAACATGGTGAAGAAAAAAAACTGAAAAAAAAACAAAACAGTTGTGCAATTGCCCTTTTCTTTTGCAATTTCATTGCACTTTTAATTATTTCCCTGTTTTCCAGTACAGTATGGGACAGAATGACCGGCGTTGTTCAAAAGTACAACTTGTCCCACAAAATCAAGCCATCATATGGCAATATTGATGGAAAAATAAAAAGTTATCTCTGGCACTCTGGCGCTGCTGTGTCTGGCGCTGCTGTTACTTCCGGGTCTGCACTGAGTGCAGTGAATATTCATGAGGCATAATAAGCGGGCCCGGGAGCAACAGCAGAGGCAGAGCCGGAGACAGGTTAGTATAAAAATTCTTTATGTTTATATGACCTATGTTTTCTCCAGGACATGTCATACTAATGTTATACAGATCACATCAGTGTCCAGTTGTGTGACATACGTGCTCCCGGGAGAAAATGGACATGTCGTTGTGTGGAGCTCATGGACACGCGTGTGCTCCACATGTGAAAACACGGACATGTGCGCAAACCCATGGAATTTAATGGGTCTATGTATATCCATGTCTCTGGTATATGTGAAAATGGACGTCACAAGTATCGGAGTCACGGATGTGCGAAGGAGGCCTAAGGTGTAATGAAAAAAAATTCAATAGGGATTGCCCACATAGGACTGATCCCCTGTAGATTTTCAGCCTGTAATTTCCAGGGCAGAAAATTTGCAACAATTGTGGACGTGGTTAGAAATCTGTAGACTAATTCGACCTGCAATGCAAAATTTTAATCTGAAACATCACTTTATGCTGTAGATTTCCAAAGCAAAGGGTGAATTTTCTGGAAAATCTGCTGCAATAAATCTGCCACGAAAAATTTGTTTTTGCAAAATTTGCCGCGGTTATTGCCATTGCTGGAATATCTGATGTGGAAAACATATAACGTGTCAGTCTGGTGTGGACATAACTTTAAAAATATTGCTCTACATACAAGAGTAGGGGTAGAGCTATAGTTGGCATTGGGGGTCAGTGAGCTACCAACAAGTCACTTCGCAGTATTAGGATTTTTTTTTGTAGGGCCATTTGCTCTTGGTAATATAAAGCCTTGCGACCCTACAGTCCCAATGGAAAGTCAAATGTCCTCTCTTCTTTAGAATATTCTGATTAAAATTGAATGAAATAGAACATGTCCTGAGCCAACATTTTGCCACAGGAAGGCGTATATATCGGAAATGTCTCCGTGTGCCCTTGAGACGTCACTGTCATGGAAAACATACCGGTGGTGATAATTCTGTCGGCTTGTTCCACGGAGCTTGGTGACAGCACTCCGTGACGATGAAGTGTTTATTCCTCGTAAAACTGTCTACGGGGTTTCTCATATTATTATTGGCCCCAGAAGAATATTTTGTTATACAGCTACTTGTAAAATCGACTGTACATTTCCATCTAGTTAATATACTTTAGTTTTTTTTCAGTCCATTTTCTATAAAATGTCAGGTTATATTTATCTTTTATAGCAAAAAAACTTTAGACATCAAATTAAGACCAATATTGGGTAATTTTTTTTATTTTTGAGATTTATTGAAAAAAGCATTAATTCTACTGTTCCTCACCACGGTTAGTGGATCATCAGTGGCTGAGTAGTCAATGGGCATTGTATGGCTTTCATCCAGTTTTACCATTTAGGCTTACAGGTTTTTTGTGTTTTGGCCATCAACCAATCTCATAAGTTAATACAAACGAGGTAGATTTTTATATTTTACATTTTTCAAAAATTATATTCTTTTTTATAGAAAATTTGTGGCTGTCGTAAACAGAGAATTAGATGAAGATGCAAAAGTCATTTTTGAAAAAGTCCCCTACTCATTATTATTATTATTTATTATTATAGCGCCATTTATTCCATGGCGCTTTACATGTGAAAAGGGTATACATAGTAGGGACAAGTACAATACTCATAAACAATACAAGGCACCGACTGCTACAGGAGGAGAGAGGACCCTGCCCATGAGAGCTCACAGTCTACAGGAGGAGAGAGGACCCTGCCTGCAAGGGCTCACAGTCTACAGGAGGAGAGAGGAGCCTGCCCACGAGGGCTCACAGTTTACAGGAGGAGAGAGGACCCTGCCCACGAGGGCTCACAGTCTACAGGAGGAGAGAGGACCCTGCCCGCGAGGGCTCACAGTCTACAGGAAGAGAGAGGACCCTGCCCGCGAGGGCTCACAGTTTACAGGAGGAGAGAGGACCCTGCCCACGAGGGCTCACAGTCTACAGGAGGAGAGAGGACCCTGCCCACGAGGGCTCACAGTCTACAGGAGGAGAGAGGACCCTGCCCGCGAGGGCTCACAGTCTACAGGAGGAGAGAGGACCCTGCCCATGAGAGCTCACAGTCTACAGGAGGAGAGAGGACCCTGCCTGCGAGGGCTCACAGTCTACAGGAGGAGAGAGGACCCTGCCCATGAGAGCTCACAGTCTACAGGAGGAGAGAGGACCCTGCCTGCGAGGGATCACAGTCTACAGGAGGAGAGAGGACCCTGCCCGCGAGGGCTCACAGTCTACAAGAGGAGGGAGGACCCTGCCCGCGAGGTCTCACAGTCTACAGGAGGAGAGAGGACCCTGTCCGCGAGGGCTCACAGTCTACAAGAGGAGGGAGGACCCTGCCCGCGAGGTCTCACAGTCTACAGGAGGAGAGAGGACTCTGCCCCCGAGTGCTTACAGTCTATAGGAGGAGAGAGGACCCTTTCCGCGAGGGCTCACAGTCTACATGGGGTGGGGGAGGATACAGTAGGTGAGGGTAGAGATGGTTGAGCGGTGATATAGCAGACTGACGGTTATGGCAGGTTGTAGGCTTGTCGGAGGAAGAGGTGGGTCTTCAGGTTCCTTTTGAAGCTTTTCATGGTAGGCGAGAGTCTGATATGTTGTGGCAGAGAATTCCAGAGTATGGGGGATGCTCTTGGGGATACTTAATGTGTCTGGCTACTTGGTGTGAAAAGTTATGGTGAAGGAAACATTTAGAGAGTGTATCCAAATGGAGCAATAATAATCCTGATATTGAAAGCATGTAGATAGTGTTCATGTTCCAATTTTTATTAAAGAGGTTGTCCACTACTTTAAAATTGATGGCCTATCCTTAAGGTCTGACACCCAGCACCCCCGCCAAACATCTGTTCCCATTGCCAGCAGTAGGCTGCCAGAAATGCTTAGTTCCGGAGCTTCCAGGTCTTCTGTGGCCGGGTACAGCACATCCACCTCCTATTCAGATCAGTTGAAGGAGCAGCTCCAGAACTGAGTATTTATGGCTGTCGCTACCGGAACGTAGAACAGCTGATGGGCGGGGGTGCCGGGTGTCAGACATTGATGACCTATCCTAAGGATAGGCTATCTATGTTAAAGCAGTAGTCAACTACTTAACTCTTGGCCTTCAATTCTTTTAGGAATGTATCCAGTAAGAGTGATATATCGGTGAATTTTTTACTTTGACCATAATGCTGCAGGTCAGTGCTTCCGAGTCTCCCGAACACACTTTAGGAAAGAATGGTAGCCACGAATATATGCAGAGAATTCCAGCTCATATCAGGCTGATCATGATGTGTTTCTATATTTTGCACATATGATATATGAAATTTTTGATTCAATACATCACAGTGCACAGGAAACTAATGAGGGCCAAGGAAAACTAATGCGGGCCAAGGTGGGGGTATTTGGGTAGCTCCCAGTCTCCAATTAAGACAGAACATGAGTTAAGTATAAACTCCTAGTGACTCAGACTCTGTTTACACTTAATAATAACTTAATAACTTTAATAACTTTTTTCATTTATATAGCGCTATTAATTCCACAGCGCTTTACATACATCAGGAACACTGTCCCCATCAGGGCTCACAATCTAAAGTCCCTATCTGTGTGTCTTTGGAGTGTGGGAGGAAACCGGAGAACCCGGAGGAAACCCACGCAAACACTGGGAGAACATACAGTTAGGTCCAGAAATCTTTGGCCAGTGACACAATTTTGGCGAGTTGGGCTCTGCATGCCACCACATTGGATTTGAAATGAAACCTCTACAACAGAATTCAAGTGCAGATTGTAACGTTTAATTTTAAGGTTTGAACAAAAATATCTGATAGAAATTGTAGGAATTGTCACATTTCTTTACAAACACTCCACATTTTAGGAGGTCAAAAGTAATTGGACAAATAAACCAAACCCAAACAAAATATTTTTATTTTGAATATTTTGTTGCGAATCCTTTGGAGGCAATCACTGCCTTAAGTCTGGAACCCATGGACATCACCAAACGCTGGGTTTCCTCCTTCTTAATGCTTTGCCAGGCCTTTACAGCCGCAGCCTTCAGGTCTTGCTTGTTTGTGGGTCTTTCCGTCTTAAGTCTGGATTTGAGCAAGTGAAATGCATGCTCAATTGGGTTAAGATCTGGTGATTGACTTGGCCATTGCAGAATGTTCCACTTTTTTGCACTCATGAACTCCTGGGTAGCTTTGGCTGTATGCTTGGGGTCATTGTCCATCTGTACTATGAAGCGCCGTCCGATCGACTTTGCGGCATTTGGCTGAATCTGGGCTGAAAGTATATCCCGGTACACTTCAGAATTCCTCCGGCTACTCTTGTCTGCTGTTATGTCATCAATAAACACAAGTGACCCAGTGCCATTGAAAGCCATGCATGCCAATGCCATCACGTTGCCTCCACCATGTTTTACAGAGGATGTGGTGTGCCTTGGATCATGTGCCGTTCCCTTTCTTCTCCAAACTTTTTTCTTCCCATCATTCTGGTACAGGTTGATCTTTGTCTCATCTGTCCATAGAATACTTTTCCAGAACTGAGCTGGCTTCATGAGGTGTTTTTCAGCAAATTTAACTCTGGCCTGTCTATTTTTGGAATTGATGAATGGTTTGCATCTAGATGTGAACCCTTTGTATTTACTTTCATGGAGTCTTCTCTTTACTGTTGACTTAGAGACAGATACACCTACTTCACTGAGAGTTTTCTGGACTTCAGTTGATGTTGTGAACGGGTTCTTCTTCACCAAAGAAAGTATGCGGCGATCATCCACCACTGTTGTCATCCGTGGACGCCCAGGCCTTTTTGAGTTCCCAAGCTCACCAGTCAATTCCTTTTTTCTCAGAATGTACCCGACTGTTGATTTTGCTACTCCAAGCATGTCTGCTATCTCTCTGATGGATTTTTTTCTTTTTTTTCAGCCTCAGAATGTTCTGCTTCACCTCAATTGAGAGTTCCTTAGACCGCATGTTGTCTGGTCACAGCAACAGCTTCCAAATGCAAAACCACACACCTGTAATCAACCCCAGACCTTTTAACTACTTCATTGATTACAGGTTAACGAGGGAGACGCCTTCAGAGTTAATTGCAGCCCTTAGAGTCCCTTGTCCAATTACTTTTGGTCCCTTGAAAAAGAGGAGGCTATGCATTACAGAGCTATGATTCCTAAACCCTTTCTCCGATTTGGATGTGAAAACTCTCATATTGCAGCTGGGAGTGTGCACTTTCAGCCCATATTATATATAGAATTGTATTTCTGAACATGTTTTTGTAAACAGCTAAAATAACAAAACTTGTGTCACTGTCCAAATATTTCTGGACCTAACTGTACAAACTCCTTGCAGATGGTGTCCTTGGTGGGCTTTGAACCCAGGACCCTAGCGCTGCAAGACTGCAGTGCTAACCACTGAGCCACCACAAGACTACAGTGGTAACCACTGAGCCACCACAAGACTTCAGTGCTAACCACTGAGCCACCACAAGACTGCAGTGCTAACCACTGAGCCACTGTGCCGCCACTTTTCGATTATCGGGAACGAGAATTCCTAAGAACACTAATTTCTTGACAATTGAGCAATCTGCATATCACCCAACAAAGGAACAAAGCCCTAAGTAATCTGGAAAAAGGATCTTTTGGTTTGTTAAATAGTTCATGGTTCTCCATAGCACATTGTCCTGTTACAGGTTTTGGTCTGCTGAGAACAATGGCCTCCTGCGCATACTAAAGGCCCAGTCACACTAAACAACTTACCAGCGATCCCAACAACGATCAAACCTGATAGGGATCGCTGGTAAGTTGCTAGGAGGTTGCTGGTGAGCTGTCACACTGCGACGCTCCAGCGATCCCACCAGCAACCTGACCTGGCAGGGATCGCTGGAGCGTGGCTACACGAGTTGCTGGTGAGCTCACCAGCAACCAGTGTCCCAGCTCCTAGCCAGCAGCGCCGCGTGGAAGATGCTGCGCTTGGTAACTAAGGTAAATATCGGGTAACCAACCCGATATTTACCTTGGTTACCAGCGCACGCAGCTACAGTGCAGAGAGCAGGGAGCAGCGCACACTGAGCGCTGGCTCCCTGCTCTCCTAGTTACAGCACACATGGGGTTAATTACCCGATGTGTGCTGCAGCTACATGTGCACAGAGCAGGGAGCAGCGCACAATGCTTAGCGTTGGCTCCCTGCTCTCCTAGTTACAGCACACATGGGGTTAATTAACCCGATGTGTACTGCAGCTACATGTGCACAGAGCAGGAGCCGGCACTGACAGTGAGAGCGGCGGAGGCTGGTAACAAAGGTAAATATCGGGTAACCAAGGACAGGGCTTCTTGGTTACCCGATGTTTACATTGGTTACCAGCGTCCGCAGAAGCCGGCTCCTTCTGCCTGCACATTTAGTTGTTGCTGTCTCGCTGTCACACACAGCGATCTGTGCTTCACAGCGGGACAGCAACAACTAAAAAATGGCCCAGGACATTCAGCAACAACCAACGACCTCACAGCAGGGGCCAGGTTGTTGCTGGATGTCACACACAGCGACATCACTAGCAACATCGCTGCTACGTCACAAGTTCGTTAGCAGCGATGTTGCTAGCGATGTTGCTTAGTGTGCCGGGGCCTTAAAGGATATATTAAAGATTCTTCTGAGTGCATGTGAAAAGCGGTCTATCTGTGAGAACAGGCTATGAATCCCTTATCTTGCTGCCTTTATTGCAGGCTCAGATGCTGAGACTGCATCAATGCCGGCAGATAAAGGCTGAATCAATTGCAATTTTTGACAGTGGCATTTAATGTGCGCCGGCACGTTCCAAACCCTCTTCGTCACACTTGTGACGTGGTCACGGGATGCCCATGGATTGTCATGACAAGTAGGGGTTTGCTAAAGACCTCTGTGTCTGTCATCACAGTACTCCTGTGAAAGCCATCCCATGGCTGGCGTTCACAGGAGACTGTGATTTTTGCTATGTACAAGCAATCAGATGATTACAGGTTCCCTAAGGCTGCGTGCCCATGATCATTGTTTGCATTGTTTTGGATGTAGCATGTTTTCGCTGCGTGCAAAATGCTGCATTATACAGTACAAGCACAGTGGATTGGATTTCTAGAAATCCCATGTCCACTGAGCTGTTTTTTTCCACAGCACACACTGAGCTGCGGTGCATATTTCCAAGCTGCAGCATGTCAATTGTTTGCTGTGGAATCACATGCGTCCTCCGTAGGGAAAACACAAGCATGAGACCGCAGTGCACTGAACCCTGATTGTGGGCACGAGCAGCTGCAGTCTCCTGCATTCTCCTGCGGAGGAGACTCGCGGCCCCCTGGTCAGGACCCGCTGTATCCAGGACACAGTGAGTCCGGATCATGGGCCAAACCCTTAGGGGACTCTTAACCCCTTCACGACCTTTGACGGATCTATCCGTCATGGATTGAGTGAGGTTAAGCCCCGCCCCCTGCCCCCGGTTTTTAACAGCTGACATGTGTGCCTACATGTTCCGAGTGGAATCACATTCCACCCGGAACATTTAACCCCTTACATCTCGCTGCCAAAGTCTGGCAGTGAGATGTATATGCGCGCGGCCATGATTTTTACTTACCGCCGCCCCCACCGGAAGTCACGTGCGCGATCACGTGACTTTCGGTGGTTGCCATGGTAGCACAGGGTCATGTGATGACGCTTGAAGCTAACATGACTCACTTCCTCTCAATGCCGGAATACAGATGGCATTGAAAGTAAAGCAGCGTATCTGCAGTTCTCAGCTCTGTAGCTGAGATCTGCAGATAGTGCAGAGCGATCGGATTGCTGATCGCTATAGCCCCCTAGAGGGACTAGTAAAATAAAAAAAAAAAAAAAAAAGTAAAAAAAAAACTTTAAAAAAATAAAAAAAAACAAAAACCTAAAAGTTCAAATCACCCCCCTTTCGCCCCATTGAAAATTAAAGGGTGAAAAAAATAAAAAATACACACATATTTGGTATCGCCGCGTTCAGAAATGCCCAATCTATCAAAATATAAAATCAATTAATCTGATCAGTAAATGGCGTAGCGGCAAAAAAATTCCAAACGCCAAAATTACGTTTTTTGGTCGCCGCAAGTTTTGTGTAAAATGCAATAACAGGCGATCAAAACGTAGCATCTGCGCAAAAATGGTACCATTAAAAACATAAGCTCGAGACACAAAAAATAAGCCATCACTGAGCCTCAGATCCCAAAAAATGAGAAGGCTACGGGTTTCAGGAAATGGCGTAAAACGTGCGCCACTTTTATTGGACAAACTTGTGATTTTTTTTTTAACCCCTTAGATACAAGTAAATCTATTCATGTTTGGTGTCTACAAACTCGCACCGACCTCAGGCATCACACCCACACATCAGTTTTACCATGGATTTACGGCTCTCGGATGAAGGGGAGCAAAAAACAAAAACGCGAAAACGGAAAGTGCCCGGGGGCTGAAGGGGTTAAATACAGTGAAAAGTAGGAAAAAAATGTTTTGAAAAAATATGAATAAAATGAAAAAAAAAAGTTAAGGGAAGGAAAAAACAGAAGCGCAAAAATGAAAAAAAAAAATCTCCAGTTCCTTTAGCGGTTGAACCTCCGATTTGTGAATATTTACTGATTGGCATTGGTTTAACGCTGTAAGATCGTAGGGTATAAACCCACCTTATCTGAGGTCAGGCGATGAGGATACAGATGGAGAAATCACAGCTGGGCTCCGGTAATGGAGGGGCCCCAAAATCCCCTCCACTACATAAGAATATACCGGTAAATGACGCATGGCAGATGGGTGGGCTTCTTCAGGTCTTTATGTTAGGCAGTTGGTAAAATCTAAATAATAGTATCTTCTACCCAATATTCTTATTTTGCTTCTTCGTGATATATCGTATATATTGAAGTCTCGTTTCTTTATTTCATACCTTTTATAACCTTCTACCTGGTATTGAAGGACGCTCGTTGTTTTCCACATATTGGAAGCCATCGACGTAACGTGACCTGATGACATTGAGGTGGAAGGCCAAAGTCAGGGGAAGTCGTTGTGTAAACAAGTCTCTCCTTCATTTTTTATTTCACACTGAAGGCTTTTTTTGTAGACTTCTCGTCTCTAACATTCAGGCTGATATATCGGTTTGTTAATGGGCCTGTCAGGTAAACACATCAAAGAAAATGATCGTGACTGTATCAAGGGAACAACTCCTACATAATGTGACCCAGTGTGGCAGCTCAGGAGAGCGCGGGCGAGATGCCCCCTGCAACGATTCTTGGGGCTCATTATTTTGGTTATTCAATGCTTTGTCTTTACAAGAAAACTCATGTTATCCCATTTGTCTTGTAGGTTCCTTGCATTGAGAAGTGACTTTTTGTAGCGTCTGATACTATGGTGCCGCCATGTTATGTGTCCTTACAGGTACAATCTGTCACCGGATCATATCATACATAAAAAATATATACAAGTGCATCTCAATAATTAGAATATCATCAACAAGTTAATTTATTTCAGTGTTTCGATACAAAAAGGGAAGTTTCCCCAATCAGTGATGGTTTGGGCCATGTCATCTGCTGGTATAGCTCCACTGTGTTTTATCAAGACCTAAGTCAGCGCAGCCGTCTACCAGGACATTTTACAGCACTTCATGCTTCCCTCTGCCGATACTGATTTTTGGAGATGGAAATTTCATTTTCCAGTAGGACTTGTCCCCTGTCCACACTGCCAAAAGCACCAATACCTGGTTTACTAACCACAATATCACTGGGCTTGATTGGCAGCAAACTCACCTGACCTAAACCCCATAGAGGATCTTTGAGAGAAACCAGAGCCAACAATGCAGACGAGCTGAAGGCGGCTACAAAGCAGCCTGGGCTTCCATAACACCTCAGCAGTGCCACAGGCTGATCCCCTCCATGCCACATTGCCGTATTGATGCAGGAATCCATGCAAAAGGAGCCGCGACCAAGTATTGAGGCATTTACTGTACAGACTTTTCAGGAGGCGCCAACATTTCTGAGTGTAAAATCATTTTTTTCAGTTGGTCTTATATAATATTCTAATTTTATGAGATAATGACTTTTGAGTTTTCATTAGCTGTAAGCCATAATCATCAACATTACCAGAAAGAAACACGTGAAATAGATATATAGGAATAGATCCCTCTGTGTGTAATGACTCTATATAATATATCGGAATAGATTCCTCTGTGTGTAATGACTCTATATAATATATAGGAATAGATCCCTCTGTGTGTAATGACTCTATATAATATATAGGAATAGATCCCTCTGTGTGTAATGACTCTATAGAATATATAGGAATAGATCCCTCTTTGTGTAATGACTCTATATAATATATAGGAATAGATCCCTCTGTGTGTAATGACTCTATATAATATATCAGAATAGATTCCTCTGTGTGTAATGACTCTATATAATATATCAGAATAGATTCATCTGTGTGTAATGACTCTATATAATATATAGGAATAGATCCTTCTGTGTGTAATGACTCTATAGAATATATAGGATTAGATCCCTCTCTGTGTAATGACTCTATATAATACATAGGAATAGATCCCTCTGTGTGTAATGACTCTATAATATATAGGAATAGATTCCTCTGTGTGTAATGACTCTACATAATATATAGGAATAGATCCCTCTGTGTGTAATGACTCTATTTAATATATAGGAATAGATCCCTCAGTGTGTAATGACTCTATATAATTTATAGGAATAGATCCCTCTGTGTGTAATGACTCTATATAATATATAGGAATAGATCCCTCTGGGTGTAATGACTCTATATAATATATAGGAATAGATCCCTCTGTGTGTAATGACTCTATATAATATATAGGAATAGATCCCTCTGGGTGTAATGACTCTATATAATATATAGGAATAGATCCCTCTGTGTGTAATGACTCTATATAATATATCAGAATAGATTCCTCTGTGTGTAATGACGCTATATAATATATCAGAATAGATTCATCTGTGTGTAATGACTCTATATAATATATAGGAATAGATCCTTCTGTGTGTAATGACTCTATAGAATATATAGGATTAGATCCCTCTCTGTGTAATGACTCTATATAATACATAGGAATAGATCCCTCTGTGTGTAATGACTCTATAATATATAGGAATAGATTCCTCTGTGTGTAATGACTCTACATAATATATAGGAATAGATCCCTCTGTGTGTAATGACTCTATTTAATATATAGGAATAGATCCCTCAGTGTGTAATGACTCTATATAATATATAGGAATAGATCCCTCTGTGTGTAATGACTCTATATAATATATAGGAATAGATCCCTCTGTGTGTAATAACTCTTTATAATATTTAGTAATAGATCCCTCTGTGTGTAATGACTCTATAGAATATATAGGATTAGATCCCTCTCTGTGTAATGACTCTATATAATATATAGGAATAGATCCCTCTGTGTGTAATGACTCTATAATATATAGGAATAGATTCCTCTGTGTGTAATGACTCTATATAATATATGCGTTTCCCTTTTTGTATTTAAGTACAGAAATAAATTAACTTTTTGATGATATTCTAATTTACTGAGATGCACTTGTATATATCTAAGATCATACAACTTCATCACAAGTCTATCCTTTACTGGCCCTTTATCAGCATTTATCACTACCAGCCTGTAGGATGCAGGTATGGTACATGGCACTGTTTATAGAGGGACACTTATCTGACAATGTAGGGAGCCATCTGTCTTATCCTGTTTATAAGGGTGTGGGTCTGGCACTGTTTATAGGGGACAGCTGGCTGATATAGTTTAACACTGTTTTCGGTGGATATCTGATTGTATGTATAAGGTTGTGAATGTCACTGGTTATAGGGGACACCTGTCTGATACTGTTTATAGGAGTGTGTGTATTAACCCTGATTGTTGGCTGACATCTTTCTGATACTCTTCATAGGGGTTTAACACTGTTTTTGGTGTATGTCTATCTTATGTTCGTGGTGGCTCAGTGGTTAGCACTGTAGGAAGGGTGGCTGAGTGGTTAGCACTTCAGTCTTGCAGCGCTGAGGTCCCGGGTTCAAATCCCACCACCTCTAATCCGGTGAGTTCTCCTTTCAGACTCCGCTAATTACACGGACTCTATGTCTTAGGCCCGTTTCACACGTCAGTGGAAAACACTGACGTTTTTCACTGGTGTGTAAAACACGCACGTGTCCCTGCATGTGCCGTGAATCACGGCACACGTGGGTTATCTAAGTGCAATCCGGGCTCCGTTCTCCGTGGCCTGTGATTGCACTTAGAGATTAACTCACCTGTGCGCGCTCCCGCTGTCCATGGTGCTGATCGCTCCCGCGGTGCAGCATCCGGCCGGCGCTGACCCCCGCTGCAGCTGCTTCCGGGTCGGCTGTGTCGCGCATCATGAATATGCGCGACAGTAATCAGCCGGCTCAGAAGCAGCAGGGAGGACAGGCTGCAGAGGACATCGCTGGACGCCGGGTGAGTAAAAATGATTTTTATTTTAAAAGCACGTTTTTTTCTGGCACGTGTTTCACGGACCACACCACTGCGTGGTCCGTGGAACATCAGTGATGCCAGAAAAAAATGGACATGTCTCCGTGCTGCAATCACGCACACGCGGGTACGCCGCACGGAGACACGTGCAGTGACAAATCACTGACGTGTGAGCAGACCCATTCATTATAATGGGATATTGGAACCTTTATTTGATAAATGGAATGTGACCGGCAGAAGCAGGATCTCCTCCATTGTCTGTCCAAATTTAGCTGCTGGTTTCCTTCCTAAGGTTTGTGATGGATCACCCCATATTTCGCCTCTACCCACAAGTCATCCATGCCGGGCCTTATATTAACATTTGCTCTTCCAGTTCTGAATAAACAGCCCGGTCCGTCTGTCCGGCCTCATATCAAAGGCCCCGCGGCTTCCAGGACCTCAGATCAGAAGCAGATGCTCTACGACGCTCTGCAGCAAATGTCCAGTCGTCAGGAGGAAAAACGTCAGTAAAAGACAATTTATCATCGCAACATGAAAGTCGGTTCAATACCAAACAGATGCACAGAGACATGGGCGTCAGTCGGGAATTACACGCATTTGTCTCCCCCCAGACGTCGTCCTTATCTGGATTTTTAAAAAACAATAGAGAGATTTCTTGAGGACATAAAAATAGTTCCTCGTCATAAACTCATTCCTCAAGTTATATAGTGACCAGATTAGTGAAAAAAAACTAAAATCCTCTATAAGCTAAAACCTGCCCATCAATCAACTGGCATCAATATCATCTGGCATCAAAAAGCGACCTATCTACAGGATATGTATGTGACTCGCCCACCCCAGGGCTATGGGACACCCGGTGCCGGGCCGGACTAGTCCGGTGGTAGTCAGTGGTGGCTGGGCCCGGCTCCGTGGCCCTGGTGGGTGTCAGT
The DNA here is from genome assembly GCF_048569485.1 of Anomaloglossus baeobatrachus. Lineage (NCBI taxonomy): Eukaryota > Metazoa > Chordata > Amphibia > Anura > Aromobatidae > Anomaloglossus > Anomaloglossus baeobatrachus. Next base: position 249,806,949 of record NC_134360.1, on the reverse strand, counting down.
TGAATATGTGGCTGATGAGTTAGAGTTAATGTTCGTGACGCCACCTGTGGTATGCGGCTATTAAGCCGCCGCTGTTATGGGAGAACTCCGGGGTGATGTTATGACAGCTATGATGGTACTGCTCCCCACAGGTGGAGCGATGCCCCGGGATACCGTTGGTGCCCGTGAAAGTCTATGGTGTTGTGTGGCTAACACGGTGCAGGGCCGACAGGCGAGGAAAGAACCAGGCACAAACAACAGTCTCTTTACCTTTTCCTCTTTTACTCTGGGAACAGTCCAGTCCTGGGAGACCGTTACAGGTGGTGATGGGGATCCGGTCGGCCTGGAAGTACTTGGGATGATCTTTCTGGCCAGCTGAGTATGAGGCCTACTCCTGTACTTTGCTTTGTGATGATAGGACCCTGCTTCTCTGAATCCAGCAATGGCCCTCTTTGCTGCTGGGACCGATGGCACGTCCCTTCTTTCTGTAGGTGGCTGCGCAGACCCTCTCTCTGGTGCTTCTCCGCTGGAGTCCACACCGGGCCCTGATGCTGCAGCTGTACCTTGGATCTTTCTGGGCCAGGGGCTTGCAGCTCTCCTGCCCTTCGGACTCGGCTACCAGGGACGGATTTTATACCCTGGCAACCACAGACTCCGATGTCTGAGTCTCTCTGCTGCCTCTCAGCTATTCCTGCTTCTCTGGGCCAAGCTGCTCCAGCTCTAGGCCCCAGATTCACAGGACAGCTCACTCTGCGTCTGTTCACTTTCACTACTCCCTTCAGACTGACTCCACTTCCTCCCTCTGGTCAGGTAGAGGAAGGCTCCCTGGAATTCCAGGTTCAGAGCTCCCCCTGCTGGCCGGAGGGAGAACTGTGTTGGGTGTTAAACCTGCTGGCCAATGGATCTCCCAATTACCTCCAGGCTCAGCATTAACCCTTTGGGAGGGCAATGCTGTTGTGGCGACCAGGTCCTAGGGCGCCACACTCCCCCTTAGTTAAATTCAGTACTCCCGGACTGTGGAAACAAAACATAACATGTCATACATTTCATCCCAATATGGGAGGCACATTCTCTTTAACGTTACAAATTCAAACAGTACTATAAGAGTCCAGTGTGGCTCCCTGCCGGGTGTCCATTACACTGCTCCATGGGGGACCCGCCGCGATAAAACCCCCAACGTAGGCTCTGGGCGTGCGTCAGAGCATTGATGACCCCACTCTATGCACGCCGGACGGGTTTTTCTTCAGGGGTGTCGAGCACACTGGTGCTAACTATGAACAATTTAGGTGTTGGCCACCCATAGTCCAGTGGCCCAATTGTCCATTTTCACAATCAAAGAAAAAGAAAAACATTTTGTACACAACATTACAGACATTTCGCATAACTATTTACATTCCAATAAATACTCTTTCTTTCTCCTTTATACATTTGATTCCCTATACCTTAGAGGGGGTTGTCCCCGAGTGCTGCGTTGGGACCTGCGTAGCTCTGGTGTTTGTCCCTGACTACTTAGTGTGTCTCCTATCTCAGCACTACCGGTAGGCCTAACCCCAATAGGTATGCATGATGATCGCCCATGTGGTCTAAGAGTCGCCAAGGGTATGACAGGTTCACCACTGACAGGGGGTTGATCCTCCTGTTCCACTGCTGGCGTGTCACCTCGTGTCGGGGCGGACGGTTCTTTGGGTGAATCCGGAACCTGTTCTGTTTCTGGCTCGACCAACTGTGGGAACGTCAGGACCGGTACCACTACGGCACCATTTATGCGGGTCCAAGTCTTGGGGAATTTGCCGAGGATTGTTTGTATCATCTCTTCCCCCTCTTCTTGAACTTCCTCCACTTCCTTTTGAACTTTGCACCGCTCAGGGCACGTCTTCAGGCGGTCTCGGGAAATTGCTTGGCAGGTCTTGCCTTCATCTTTGCTTATGAGGCATACCTTACTATTGTCAAAGTTGGAGGGGATAATGGTGTAGGGCTCGTTTTCCCACTGATCATCCAACTTATGCGTCTTCCGCTTCTTCTTGAGGACTTGTTCTCCAGGTGCTAAGGGAGTTGCTGGGGCTGTTTGATTGTAATGCTGTTCTTGTCTCGTTCTTGCTTGAGACAGGCTCCTTTCCACGCACTCCTGGACCTTACGGTACCGCTGCTGCCGTTCTGCATCCCAATCCTCTATTTCTTGAACCGCCTCAGGCGACACAGTCCCCATCTCAAAGTCTACAGGCAACTTGCCTGGTCTGGCTCGCATCAGGTAAGCGGGGCTGCAGTTGGTCGAAGTCACTGGGATGTGGTTGTACAGGTCTACCAGATCTGGCAACTTTTCTGGCCATTGGTTCCTCTCTTCCAGCGGTAGGGTCTTCAGCATATCAATAACCACATGGTTCATTTTCTCGCACAGTCCATTGGTCTGGGGGTGGTACGGTGTGGTTCGAATTTTCTTACAACCGTACATGTTACAGAACTCTTGGAACACTTCAGCCTCGAATGCAGGACCCTGATCCGTCAGTACCCTTTCCGGATAGCCGTGCGGTCGACAAAAGGATGCCTGGAACGCTCTAGCTGCCGTCCTGGCTGTCTGGTCCTTCACAGGCACTACTACCAGGAAACGAGAGTAATGGTCCACAATGGTGAGGGCGTACACATAGCCTGACCGACTTGGTGTCAACTTCACGTGGTCCAGGGCCACCAACTCCAGGGGCTGCTTCGTGACAATTGGCTGTAGGGGAGACCTTTGGCTGGCATCATCTTTCCGCCTCAAGTTACACGGGCCACAGTCTCGGCACCATTTCTCGATCATCTTTCTCATGTGCACCCAGTAGAACCGATCACGGAGTAAGGCCTCCAACTTCTTCCACCCGAAGTGTCCTGCGTTATCATGATACGCTGCTAGGACCATTGGAGCATCCCTCTGCGGAACCACTATCTGCCAGACAAGTTCATTTGTTCGATAGTTGACATATCTCTTGCAGAGCTTGCCTTGGTAGGTGAACAGTCGTCCCCTCTCCTTCCACAGCTGCTGGGCTTCCTCTGGAGCGTCTGGGCCAAGATGGGTCTCAGCTTGCGCTAGCTTCTCTTTGACCAATCGCACGGCCGGGTCACCATTCTGTGTTTCTTCCCAATTATGGTGGAGTAATGGGTTAACCGAGACCTCGTGTTGGCTCGAGCGCTTCACTCCCACAGCATGCTCACACTGGGAAACACCCTGATGATGGAAAGCCGGTAACTCTATCTCTTCGAGTTCATCCAGGTCTTCTCCAGATTCGGGTAAGTGAGGCATTCTGGACAGCGCATCAGCATTGTTATTCTTCTTGCCAGCCCGATACTTGATGGTAAAGTCAAAGTTAGACAGCCGGGCCATCCACCGCTGTTCCAACGCACCTAACTTGGCTGTTGCCAGGTGTGTCAACGGATTGTTGTCCGTGAAGATGGTGAACTTGGCCGACGCCAGATAGTGCTTGAAGCGTTCAGTCACTGCCCAAACAATAGCGAGGAACTCCAGCTTGAAGGAACTGTAGTTTTCTGGATTCCTTTCTGTGGGCCGAAGCTTCCTACTGGCGTACGCTATCACCTTCTCTCTGCCTCCCTGCACCTGGGACAACACGGCTCCCAGGCCCACGTTGCTGGCGTCTGTATACAGTACAAACGGCTGGCTGTAGTCAGGGTAGGCCAGAATTTCTTCTCCCGTGAGAGCCCCTTTCAGCTGGACAAAGGATGTTTCTAGTTGGCTGCTCCATTCAAAGGGAGGGCTCTGCTTCTTAGCCTGCTTTGGCTGGCCCACCAGGAGATCTTGAAGGGGCGCTGCTATCTTGGTGAAACCATCAATGAACCTTCGGTAGTAGCCCACCAGCCCAAGGAACTGCCGCACCTCCTTTACCGTGGTGGGTCTTGGCCAGTCCTTGATTACGGTGACTTTCTCCGGATCAGGTGCCACACCTTCTGCGCTGACCACATGACCCAGGTACTGTACCTTTGGCTTCAAGAGGTGACATTTGGACGGCTTGATCTTCAGGCCATATTTTGACAAAGACTCAAACACTTCTGCTAAGTGCTTCAGGTGGTCTTCATAAGTCTTGGAGTAGACTATGACGTCATCCAGGTACAACAGCACGGTTTCGAAGTTGTGGTGGCCCAAGCAGCACTCCATCAACCGTTGGAATGTCCCTGGGGCGTTGCAGAGCCCGAATGGCATACAGTTGAACTCGCAGAGGCCCATTGGCGTCGTGAATGCAGTCTTCTCCTTGTCCGCCTCTGCCACGGGAACCTGCCAATACCCACTGGTGAGATCCAAGGTGGAGAAATAGTTAGCTGACTTTAAGGCTGTTAGTGACTCCTCTATTCTGGGTAGTGGATAAGCATCTTTATGTGTAATGCGGTTAATTTGCCTGTAATCTACACACATTCTCATTGTACCATCTTTTTTCTTTACGAGCACTAGTGGAGCTGCCCAGGGGCTACAACTATCTCTGATAACCCCAGCCTCCTTCATTTCCCGTAGCATTTCTTTGGCACGCTGATACTGTGCGGGGGGTACAGGGCGGTATCTCTCTTTAACGGGAGGATGATCACCCGTGGGGATTTGATGTTTAACCCCTTTCACCTGCCCAAAATCTAGGGGGTGTTTGCTGAAGACCCGCTCGTACTCCTGTACCACCCGGTAAACCCCATGCTTTTGGTGTGAGGGGGTGGAGTCGGTGCCCACATGTAAGTTTTGGCACCAGTCTTCCAGCTGCCCCTTGGAGCCATTGTCTTCCGCCTGGTCGGACGGGATCAAGGGTTCCACTGCTTTGATGGTGTTGTTGCTGACAGTGTACAGTTTTGCTACAGTGGCGTACCGGGGCAATTTGGCTTCCTCCTCCCCACAATTCAGGACACGGATGGGCACTCTCCCCTTGCGGACGTCTGCTACCCCTCTGGCTATCAGGACTCCAGGCCTGCTGTCTGAATACACCGGTTCTACCAAGGCATGGTAATCCTGACCCTTGAGGCCTATTGCTGCCCGACACCATATCAACATTTCACTTCTTGGGGGTATTGCAATGGGGAGGGGGTCACTTACCCTCACACTGCCAATTTCTCCTCCGGCCAGCTCTACCTGCTGCCTCCTCATCAGGGCTCTGATCTCCCTCTGTAGGGCACGCTGCTGCCCGGAGCTGGCAGTTTCAGACGCCTGTTGCAACAAAATTATCACTTCGGCAACACAATTTTCTATCACATTTGTACCAATGGTTACCAATGGGTCAGATTCTTTGCGATCAATATCTACAATTATCATCCCCTGACACGGCAATTCTACCCGCCCCACTTTAATGGTTACTTCTTTGTACCCAATTTGAGGTAAGGGCTGACCATTACTGGCCACAATTGTTAAATCATCATCTGGGCCATGGTCAATGTCTGAATCAGCCCAATATCTTTTGTACAGTTTGTAGGGGATGGTTGTTACCTGGGACCCCGTATCCAGGAGGGCATTCAAAGGGATCCCATCCAGCACAATAGGAAGGACCGGTCGTCCTCCCACATACTTGCTGCGGCTGGGGTTTGAGCCGGGCTTCCTTACACCTGGGGGTCGGCTCCTGGCCCCAGGCTCGGCCCATTTAAAGGACAGTATCGTGCAATGTGGCCCGCCTGGCTGCAGCGGCGGCAGATCGGTTGTCCCGTTGAATCATACCGGTCTGTGTCTCTGCCTCGGGTCGGCGGAACCCTCCTCTGTCGCATCCATGGGACGTCATCTGGGCTGGAGGCCAACTCGATTCTTGCAGGCGATGGGGTCACTTGTAGAGACTGCACGGTCTTGGCAAGGGCAGCCACAGTCTTGGTCAGCTCCTGGACCTGCTGTCTGAGCTCTGCAGTGGGATCCTTATCCAGGGACTGCGCCTCAGCCCCTGCAGTGGCTCGTGTTGCAGGCACCACCCCGGGGTACGTGATAGCAAGAGGCCGGAGGGGTACTGGGTCATTCGGTGTAGATTCTCTCAGTACCCGGATGGCCTGGTCCTTAAACTTTGCAAAGTCCAGAGCAGGGTTCTGCAGGACCATGATACGCAGCTGGGTCCTGTGGGCATCTGACAGGAGCCCCTCTATGAACTGCTCGGTTAGGAGTTTGTGTTCCTCACGTACACTCTCTGGGTCCACTTGTTTAACCGCTTTCAGGGCCTCCTGCAGGTTTAAGGCATAGTCCCTTATGCTGTCTGTGGCCCGCTGCTTGCACCCAAAGAATCTCATCTTTATCTCTGCTGCGGTGCGGGTGTCAAAAGTACTCTTTAGCTTGGCCAGTATCTGGGTTACTGTCCCTTTATCTGTATCAGGCCAGGACTTCACTTCACGCTGGGCTGCGCCGGCTAGCTGTCCCATTAATATGCCCACCTTCTGGCTCTCAGTCAGCGGATACACCCGGAACAAGCTGTGCAGGCTTTCTCTGAAGTCGCTCAAGGTATGGGACTCCCCGGAGTACTGCGGCAGCCATTCTGCTCCCGGTATGTACGGCATGGTGATCGGCATTACCGGCGCTACAGCGGGGGCTGGGGCGACGGCGACAGGGATCGCTTCGGCTGGTGCTGCGGCGTCTCGGGCTATGGCAGCCACCTGCCCTCCCTCTGCGTCGGACATCTTCCTCCCCCTTAGTGAACCTTACCAGGCTCCGTTCACTTTTCAATTTTCCTTCTGGGTCGCGCGGGGTTAACAGCGCTCTGCTCTGATGGCGCGCTCCCTTCGCGCTCTTTTTCAGGCACGCCCCCCTTCTTCCTGCACTCGGCGAGGCTAATGGCGGCGGCGGTTTACAGACAGTACACAGTCTTTTAAGCACAATTCCTGCAGGCGCACAGTACCCGGTGTGACCGGGCACGAAATCCTGTTCGTGACGCCAAAAGTTGACTCGCCCACCCCAGGGCTATGGGACACCCGGTGCCGGGCCGGACTAGTCCGGTGGTAGTCAGTGGTGGCTGGGCCCGGCTCCGTGGCCCTGGTGGGTGTCAGTTGAATATGTGGCTGATGAGTTAGAGTTAATGTTCGTGACGCCACCTGTGGTATGCGGCTATTAAGCCGCCGCTGTTATGGGAGAACTCCGGGGTGATGTTATGACAGCTATGATGGTACTGCTCCCCACAGGTGGAGCGATGCCCCGGGATACCGTTGGTGCCCGTGAAAGTCTATGGTGTTGTGTGGCTAACACGGTGCAGGGCCGACAGGCGAGGAAAGAACCAGGCACAAACAACAGTCTCTTTACCTTTTCCTCTTTTACTCTGGGAACAGTCCAGTCCTGGGAGACCGTTACAGGTGGTGATGGGGATCCGGTCGGCCTGGAAGTACTTGGGATGATCTTTCTGGCCAGCTGAGTATGAGGCCTACTCCTGTACTTTGCTTTGTGATGATAGGACCCTGCTTCTCTGAATCCAGCAATGGCCCTCTTCGCTGCTGGGACCGATGGCACGTCCCTTCTTTCTGTAGGTGGCTGCGCAGACCCTCTCTCTGGTGCTTCTCCGCTGGAGTCCACACCGGGCCCTGATGCTGCAGCTGTACCTTGGATCTTTCTGGGCCAGGGGCTTGCAGCTCTCCTGCCCTTCGGACTCGGCTACCAGGGACGGATTTTATACCCTGGCAACCACAGACTCCGATGTCTGAGTCTCTCTGCTGCCTCTCAGCTATTCCTGCTTCTCTGGGCCAAGCTGCTCCAGCTCTAGGCCCCAGATTCACAGGACAGCTCACTCTGCGTCTGTTCACTTTCACTACTCCCTTCAGACTGACTCCACTTCCTCCCTCTGGTCAGGTAGAGGAAGGCTCCCTGGAATTCCAGGTTCAGAGCTCCCCCTGCTGGCCGGAGGGAGAACTGTGTTGGGTGTTAAACCTGCTGGCCAATGGATCTCCCAATTACCTCCAGGCTCAGCATTAACCCTTTGGGAGGGCAATGCTGTTGTGGCGACCAGGTCCTAGGGCGCCACATATGATCAATCGGGATCCATCCTCTGGGGCCTCCACAATTATGTGAACAGGGATCCCAAAGTCCTGTGTATGGATGGACCTGTAGTGACCATGTGCGACTATCACTTCATTCATTGTAGGAGTGGTGCTCGTTAGCACTCCATTTATTCAGGGGTTCTTATAGACCCCTTTATAAGCTGTGTTGGGGGTCCTAGTGAATAGATCCTTAGTAGTGATGAGCGGGCACTACCATGCTCCGGTGCTCTGTACTGGTAACTAGTGATGAGCGGGCGCTATCATGCTCGGGTGCTCAGTACTGGTAACTAGTGATGAGTGGGCACTACCATGCTCGGGTGCTCAGTACTGGTAACTAGTGATGAGCGGGCACTACCATGCTCGTGTGCTCAGTACTGGTAACTAGTGATGAGTGGGCACTACCATGCTCAGGTGCTCAGTACTGGTAACTAGTGATGAGCGGGCACTATCATGCTCGGGTGCTCAGTACTCGTCAGTAGTGATGAGCGGGCACTACCATGCTCGGGTGCTCAGTACTCGTCAGTAGTGATGAGCGGGCACTACCATGCTCGGGTGCTCAGTACTCGTCAGTAGTGATGAGCGGGCACTACCATGCTCGGGTGCTCAGTACTGGTAACTAGTGATGAGCGGGCACTACCATGCTCGGGTGCTCTGTACTGGTAACTAGTGATGAGCGGGCACTACCATGCTTGGGTGCTCAGTACTGGTAACTAGTGATGAGCGGGCACTACCATGCTCGGGTGCTCTGTACTGGTAACTAGTGATGAGCGGGCACTACCATGCTCCGGTGCTCTGTACTCGTAACTAGTGATGAGCGGGCACTACCATGCTCGGGTGCTCAGTACTCGTCAGTAGTGATGAGCGGGCACTACCATGCTCGGGTTCTCAGTACTGGTAACTAGTGATGAGAGGGCACTACCATGCTCAGGTGCTCAGTACTGGTAACTAGTGATGAGCGAGCACTACCATGCTCGGGTGCTCTGTACTGGTAACTAGTGATGAGAGGGCATTACCATGCTCGGGTGCTCAGTACTGGTAACTAGTGATGAGAGGGCATTACCATGCTCGGGTGCTCAGTACTGGTAACTAGTGATGAGCGGGCACTACCATGCTCAGGTGCTCTGTACTCGTAACTAGTGATGAGCGGGCACTACCATGCTCGGGTGCTCAGTACTGGTAACTAGTGATGAGCGGGCACTACCATGCTCAGGTGCTCAGTACTGGTAACTAGTGATGAGCGGGCACTACCATGCTCGGGTGCTCAGTACTGGTAACTAGTGATGAGCGGGCACTACCATGCTCGGGTGCTCAGTACTGGTAACTAGTGATGAGTGGGCACTACCATGCTCGGGTGCTCAGTACTGGTAACTAGTGATGAGCGGGCACTACCATGCTCGGGTGCTCAGTACTGGTAACTAGTGATGAGCGGGCACTACCATGCTCGGGTGCTCAGTACTGGTAACTAGTGATGAGCAGGCACTACCATGCTCGGGTGCTCAGTACTCGTAACTAGTGATGAGTGGGCACTACCATGCTCGGGTGCTCTGTACTGGTAACTAGTGATGAGCGGGCACTACCATGCTCAGGTGCTCAGTACTCGTAACTAGTGTGTTACAATCTTTGCATTGTGTGTGTGCCACATTAAGCATAGAGAACAGAAATAGGAGAAGAACTGTTTGAGGACTTGAGAACCAAAATTATTGAAAAATATTAACAATCTCCAGAGATCTTGATGTTCCTTTCTCCACAATGCGCAAAATAATGAAGACGTTTACAACATATGGCCCTGTCACTAATTTCTCTGGATGTGGACGGCAGAAAAATTGATGAAAGCTTGCAATGCAGGATAGTCCGGAGGTTGGATAAGCAGCCCCAATAAAGTTCCAAAGAAATTCAAGATGTCCTGCAAGCTCAGGCGTCATCAGTGTCAGCGCAAACTCTCCGTCTACATTTGAATGAAATGAAACGCTATGGAGGAGACCCAGGAGGGCCCCACTTCTGACAGAGAGACATAAAAAAGGTAAACTGCAGTTTACCAAAATGTACAAGAGTAAAGGCCTCGTTACATGCAACGACATCGCTAACGAGATATCGATGGGTCACGGAATTCGTGACGCACATCCGGCGTCGTTAGCGATGTCGTTGCGTGTGACACCTACGAGCGTCCGCTAACGATCCGAAAAACGGCAAATATTGTTGATTGTTGACACATCGTTCCTTTCCCAAATATTGTTGCTCGTTCTGGACGCAGGTTGTTCGTCGTTCCTGAGGCAGCACACATCTCTACGTGTGACACCCCAGGAACGACGAACAACAGCGTTCCTGCGTCCTCCGGCAACGAGGTGGGAGTGACGTTCATGCGGCTGCTCTCCGCCCCTCTGCTTCTATTGGTTGCCTGCTGTGTAACGTCGCTGTGACGCCGCACGAACCACCCCCTTAAAGAAGAGTTTGTTCGCCGGCCACAACAACGTCGTTCCTAAGGTATGTGCGTGTGACGCGTACTTGCGATATTGTTCACCACAGGCAACGATTTGCCTGTGACGCACACACAACGGGGGCGGGTGCGATCGCTAGTGATGTCACAGCGTGTAAAGCGGCCTTTAGCCAAAATCCTTCTCGAAAAGCTTTTTGTGTACAGATGAGACCAAAATGGAGTTTTTTGGTAAAGCACATCATCCTACAGTTTACTGAAAATGGAATGAGACCTACAAAGAAAAGAACAAAGCACCTACAGTCACACATGGTGGAGGTTCAAAAATATTCTGGACTAGTTTTGCTACCTCTGGCACTGGCTGCCTTGCCTGTGTGCAATCAGGTAAAGAGAACCAAAAAAGCTTAGTGGATGGGTGCCGAGGGACGGCGCTTGTTACAGTCTAAATACACACCGCTTTGCCACATTTGGATTAATAATATGTATCTGTGGCTTTGCAGCTTCTATAAAACTATGACATGCTGGGCACTGTAGTGTCACAACAGTTAGATACTCATAGGTTGTAGACGTCAAGGCTAAGCAATCCTCTGTAAACGTGATGGATCAGCTTCACAATATTCTCCCACCTTGACACTTTGCTACACTGTATCAGCGGTGGTGACATGTATCAATCTAGAGTTCAAGACCTTTACTTCGATATTTGCAACATATTTTTTCTCTTCAGCCGTTTATGATGATTTATCCTTTCCGCATTTCGGCAGCAAATAAACATTGCAATTACTTTGACCGGTTTTAGAATTGTTTGCAGTTTGTTAATTGCTGCCAACTTCACGAGAGAAGTTTTATGTTTCTTTCAAATATTTTCAGACTGGAATTTTAGAAATTTAAAGAGGAAGCAAATTTACAAGGATTTTAGTTTGGCAAGATTGCCGCTAGACGTTATTAGCGCAGCAGGGAGTTAACGGTTACATAAACCGCAGTGTTTCAAAACAGAAGTTTAGTCTCACAATTGTCCTGGAAAAGTCAAGAAATCTGAATTGTTGATATGAAGACAACGCCTTGTGAAATAGAATCCAGGCAGATGGTCAATGATCGGCAGGGGTCCGGATCCTCTAGCCCCAGGAGATCACTAAGGGGCCGATTAATTAAGACTGGAGTTTGATACTTCAGTCTTAATGATGGGCGTGCAGAAGACGTAAGATGCATCTATTTCATTTAGATTGATAAATTAGGTGCATCTTATCACTGGGGTGCATCTATGTTCGCCTCATCGGAGATGTTACTGGAGTCCATTTCTGGCATAAGTTATGCCACTAAGGTAGTGTAACTACTGAAGAATTTATTGGGCAGTTTTGCTGTTCCTCCCATGGCCCGCCCACTGGACTGCCATGGAAATGCCAAAAGTCACAACATTGTGCGCAATAGTAAAAACTGTCTAAACTGGTCTGGTGAGGTGTTGTGATTCATACTTACTGGTGGTTGTTGTGCATTATTGTGGTGTTCACCCTTGTCCTTTTCTCGCTGCCTTCCTGCTCTTGCTTTTCTCCTTAGTCTCTTATTGATTATTCCTGTGAGTGTGCAGTGTGTCTGAGTTTTGCTTTTCCCCTGTCTAAATATGTGTTTATATCAAACTCCTGACACTTTTTTTTCCATGCTGGGGTGATAAGAGATTAAGTCTGGTAAGGAAAATAGTAAAGCACAGGACTCCGGCATCGCCACCTTCAGGGGTAATCCGGAGGTCAGATATAGCCTAGGGTTTCCTAGCGTAATGGACAGTATATGAGTCCCCTGTCATTTACTATCCTGCAGTCGCATCGTGACACTGTCTGTCACGTGCCTTTTAATATGTTTTTTTTTTCCTGTTGTGATTGCCACTGTTCTCCAGTGTTTTATGTGTTTTGTTCCTGAGATTTGACCCCATTTCTTTACTGTTTGTAAATCTACTTGTTAGCCAAGTGGGCGTGGTCATCAACTCTTCCCATGGGCTTTATTTTGAGGACTTTGCCAAATTGGCTAAAATATCTACAGGAAAGAGTGAACCATATTTCAGAAATGAAAAGGAGCAGGGACAAAATATAAACACCAGCAACTTTTACATAGGTAAAAAAAGAAACAAAAAAACATTTAAGACAAGAGACTAGTCTACTTTAAAGGGAATCTGCCCCGGCAAAATGACTTTAATAACGAAGCCCATCAATGTGGAGGAGATTTTGTTCTGAGAAGAAGCAGATCTGTAATTCCAAATGTGTGGAAGGATTTTCACAAAATCATGTCAAATTTAATATGCTAATTAGGTGTTTGGTCCTGACTTCCATCAGCCATTCTTCCCATCCAGCTCCTCTCCCATCCATTTCTTTGATTGACAATTGCCCTTGTATTGGTGTTAGAACGGGAAGATGGCTAACGCCAGGAGAGAGGCCGTGCACAATACCGGTGTCATCTGCGCATGCGCAGGATTATAGTGCAGATATACCTGGCTAAGCTGAAGCCATCACTGTCACTCAATAAAGTGAGAGATTGACTGAGGGAAGGAGCTTTTCACCAACTTTGCACCATCCTAGCATATTACCTTAATTATCATTCCCTGAAAATCCAGCCCATTCATTTTGGAACTACATGTACATTTCTTCTCACAGTAAGCTGCCCTACATTGTAGTGTGCTTAGACCATAACGTCATTTTGCCCTGACCCTGACGGACCCGTGGTTGTATTGCTCAGTGCTTTCTGAAGACCTAGGACGTCTGTATGCAAATCAAATTATAATAGGGCAATCCACTGTCAGGTTCCCCTTAAAGAGGATCAACCAACACGATTTTCATATATAAACTAAAGCCAGTGCTATACTGGCACTATCAGGCTGATTCTATACATGCCTTTAGTTGTGAGATCGGATGTATACTTTCTGAAATACAGGCAAGTAAAGTTTGTGAAATGCACTGTTACTTGATTGATAGGTGCAACGGAATATCTAATAGGTGGGTTGGGTTTTGCTAGTTATTCCCGCCCTTGTCTGTCTGCCTGTCCTTCCTCCTCCTTTCTCTGCTATTACAGGGGGAGAAAGGACAGGGTGGAGGAAGGAGCGGAAATAACTAGCAAAACCTGATTCACCTATTAGATATTCTGTAGCTGCTATCAATCAAATAACAGTGCATTTGACAAACTTTACTTGCCTATATTTCAGAAAGTATACATCCGATCTCACAACTAAAGGTATGTATAGAATCAGCCTGATAGCACCAGTATAGCACTGGCTTTACGTTATATAGGAAAATCCTGGTGGTTGGTGCTCTTTAAATCATGTTCTCAGTTTTTCGGTAACATGCACCATTCTCTGCTCATAAAGACAATGTCTTCTGAATGTAGTCTCTGTAGGAAAACCCATCATCCCATTATATGGTGTCACCCTTGGACAGAACCTTCCCTCGTGGAATGGTGGAGCACGTGCTTGTCATAGTCTTTATCACCTCTCGTGACCCGCAGATACTGATCTTGTGAAAACGAAATCTGTTTTCTCAGTAAAATTAATGAAGAATGCACCATAACTGAGAAATGCGACATAAACCGCAGGGATATTTCACAGCAAAGCCCCTCGCAGCTTATCTGTCCGAGCCGTCCTAAGCTTCTGCTGAGAGGTTGACGTCTCTGTAGATGTCTGGTGCTGATAAACAGATGTTACCGACTTGCGTTTGTCACTTGCATATCTTCTAGTAATAACCTCTGCACTGTTATATATTTGGAAAGAACGACCCTAAAAATGGAAAAGAACTAATTCAGTAATGAAAAGCTATATTAAAACTAATGGAGACCCTTCCCCGGAGCGTCTTGTCCAGTAGTTTTTATTGAGACATATCCTTAGGAGAGATCCTCTGTTGATCAGATGGTTTCAGTCCTGGCATCAGCTGTATAGTGGTTACGTCTGAGTATCACACATTTGCCTCTATTACAATGAGTAGGGGGGATTCGAATAGGGGTGCATCTGCAGTACCCCACTGTGGCCACTATACAGTTGACCGAGCTGTATTGTTCCTCTCAACAACTGATCACGTCCATCCTATGCCGGCACCAAGAACGTTGAATAGTGAGAGTGCCGGGTCTTGCACCTATCTGATATTGATGACCTATCCTAAGAATAAGCCAAAATAGTGTCCTGGACACCCCTTTTAAAATGAAGCTCCATCATAAATCCATATTATTTGGTAAGCAGAAGCCCAAATATATTGGTGAACCTGTTCCACATCTTTAAGTTCATGGTTGTTCTCACATTACTGATGAATGGTCAGTTCTGCACATCGGGGTGGTGTGTTGTGCGGGAAACATTCATTTAAGGCAAACTCACCAAGGGGCAGCGGTGGTGGTGGAGCGTCTCAGAAGGTCCCAGGAGGCAGGGCGATGCTGCGGGCACAGAGGAGGGGGTGTCGTGGCTCATGACGGTCAGTGTGTGGAGGATCGGTAATACTAGTGCGGGCTCATGGGGTGTCACAGCGGCGGGCGCCATTGATTTGCCGGTGGGCTGCTTTGAATCTCCCGCAGTGGACGAGATCGACTTCAAGAAAATGGCCATGATGCGTACGCAGATTGACGTGATGGACTTCAAGAAAATGGTTGCAGAGTCCTATCTGTGCACACGCCGCATCCGTGGCCATATTCTTGAAGTTGATCTCGTCAACTGCGGGAGATTCAGAGCAGCTCGCAGTCTGCCGGCTACTACGGGCTCGCTGCCTCGACACCTCACGAGTCTGCAGGATTGCCGACCCTGCGTCACCACTGCCACCCCGGTAAGCCATATACCGTTTTAAAACGCACCCCATTTGCATCTTGCAAACTGGAAAATATGGTATTTTTTTTTAATTAAAGATTTGTCTACGAGCCAGATGCAGCCATCAAAAGAGCCACATCTGGCTCACGAGCCATAGGTTCCCGACCGCTGATTTAAGGGAACCTGTCAGCTAAATTTTACTAATTAAACTAGTGCTATAGCTGTATAGGTTGCAGTACAATAATAAAAATGATACCTGTCTTGTAGTATTCCGATGTGCCAGCACTGAGAAATCAAGCATTAGAGCACTCAAGCAAATTAAGCTGGAAGTGCACTAGGGGCGTGTCAGTGCATTCCCACTATATGGGGTCCAAACTTGATCTCGGACTCCATATAAGTCAATGGGAACCCAAACTTTGAAACTGCAAAATGATCATAGTAAGACCTAGGGGGCTGCAAAAAGAAGTAAAATGGGGGTAAGAGCAGGATATTTGAATTGTAAACAAATGTGGATAGAGAATAATTAAAAAAAAAAATGACATGGGGTCCTTCTTATTATTGATAACCAGTGCAAGTAAAGCTTACAGCTGAGGGCTGGTATTATCAGGCTGGGAAAGTCCATGGTTATTTGGCCCTTCCCAGCCTAAAAATAGCAGCCCACAGCTGCCCCAGAAGTAACACATCCATTAGATGCCCCAATTCCGGCGCTTTGCTCGGCTCTTCCCGATTGCCCTGATGCGGTGGCAATTGGACTAATATTTTTGGGGTTGATGCCAGCTGTCAATTAACAGCTGGCATCAATCCCTCGAGTTAGTAATGGAGAAACGTCTATCAGACACCCACATTACTAACCTGGCAGGTGTAGACTTTAAAAACCACACACGCAGAGAAATACAGTTTATTTGAATAAAGACTCCACCACATTCCCTCGTTCACCAATTTATTAAAAATAAATCCTCAAATGTTTTGCTATACAAAGCATTGGAAATCTGATAGAACTTATCAGTGGTTAATTGAATTTTTTGGGGAAATATTCGAAAAAGAAGCGAGTGAATTTGAATAATTCCAAATATGTATTTATATGTTTAGAAAATATTCCACATCACCCACAGCTAAGAAGCCAATAAGTTCTAGAAGTTTCCTATTGATACATAACTTTTTAAAACTTTTTATTCCCTAGCCACTGAAAGTTTCAAATTCCAGTGGAAAGTCTTAGTGGTTTCTAAAGCTTCCAGTATTTTATCCATCCTAACGATCGGTCCCTCTCCTTTTTGTCTGACTGATTTATCCTTCGCTCTATATACAGTTATACAGCATAAGGTGAAGTATTTAGGGGTTTCGGTTGTGCTCACCTGGCAGACGGCCAACTTTCAGACTCACGTTGGATGCTGAACTCCGGTGATGACATTTATTTGAATGAAGATAAATACGGAACATTTTATTGTTGATCCGCTAATCAATAGGGAGCATCTGATAAGAAACACATGTTTGGAGAGAATTATCAACCAGACAGAAAAACTGATCCCCCGACCACTGCATTTACTTAATAAGGCACACATATGATCAAAACCTATATATTTCAAAATTCCTGGCTGGGATATTGCAGTCATTGCATCCTGATTCGTCATCTATAAAACTCAAACGGTATTATTTTTTCACTCAATATATCTTTATGAAAAACAGCCTGATGATTGGGTCAAAGAAGTTCACAGCAGCCACTCGTTTATATCCATAAAGCACATGTGTCCTTTTACACAAAATCTGCTGTGTTCATCCTTCACAAGTGAAAACCGCTTTTGGTGCACATACCCATCTAATATGTCAAAAAAGTGGACATTACTTGCCATCAATTGTTTTTGACTAGTTGATTCTTTTCTGTTAATCCCTATTCTGCCAGCACTATAAGTGCAGGAGCTTCCTTTTCATCACTTCCCAGGATCTATTGCTCCTGTCATTGTCCCATAGATAGCCTGCCCTGTACTTAAAGTCCACCTCTCTGCTATACATGTATGCAGGGTGACATACAGAAGAACATGAGCACAGAGACATCATGTTGGCCAAACACAAGCACAGTCAATTAAACCCATCAATTTTGTCACAAGTGTGTTACATCCCCAAGTTACATCTTACGTTGGAGTGGATTCACTTTCATATGGTGATTGGTTAAGGACTCTTTCCCTTCCTACTGAGATTACTCATAGCCTTTATCACAGCTGCAGCATCTTGTCATTATGCCCTTCCTCTATATTTACCCACTCCTGGCTTTACTCCATGCCAGTGATAGATCTTCTATACTGACCACTTTGAAGGAGACAGTCTCTGGAGCAGCTGAGGTGCTGTTTCAGTTGTAGCTGTGATGTTTCCTACTGAAGAAACCAAGGAATGCTTTTTGTTGTGTCTTTCCCCACCCATTTCTCTTCCCTTCCTTGTGTTGTTTTATCATAGTAGTGGGACTAGTGTTCTTGCTAGCCTATACATTAGTCAGGATAAATTTAGGGTCAGCAAAGGCCTAGGCACAGGACAGCTCAGGGGAAGGACCCATGTAGGGACCTTAAGGGGTGCAGGGATCATCCACAGGTGAGTGTGAGGGGGTGACCCCTCTCCCTATTGCCAGTTCCTTCCTTTATATCTTTCCTGGTATTTCCTCTGTGTTGTGCCGCATGTCGGGAGTTCCCTCGCCTCAGCGTGACAAATTTCTGCAGGATGTGTTCCCTGATGGTGGCTTTGAACATAAAAGATAGTCTGGTTGTGGTGGATGTTTCAGATAATGGCTTATTTTACTCTATACACTTTCAACCAGTAAGTGTTTTTTTCTGGACTTCTTGCCATCACTACAGTTACGGGGGGGCCACACGGGGACTAATGCAATCCTCGCATGACACTCGGCTCACGCTGGCAGCACAGCAGGAGCCGAGTGTCATGCGAGTGTCACTGCAACTGAGGTCCGATCATGTAATCGGACCTCAGCTGCGGGGGCGGGCCGGCACTGAGGAGGGGAGGGACGGCGCTGAGGAGGGGCGGGAAAGTGCTGAGGAGGGGCGGGCTTGTGCTGTGGAGGGGAAGGAGGGATTTATCTCCCTGTCTCCTCCATAGCCGGCTATTGCTATTCTCGTCCTGCACTTGCGGTACACCAGTGTACCGCGAGTGCAGTGCGATTTTTCTCTCACCCCATACACTTGAATGGGTGCGAGAGAAAGAGTCTCGCATTACACCTGCAGCATGCTGCGATTGTTTTCTCGGTCCGATTAGGGCGAGAAAATAATCGCTCATGTGTGCTGACACACAGGCTAATATTGGTCCGAGTGAAATGCGATGTTTTATCGCATCCCACTCGCTCCAATTTTCATGACGTGTGACTTAGGCCTTATTCCCCTCCCATATCAACTGGAGAAAAGTGGCTATCAGACACCTATAGCACAGCATGTCTCTCGGAAAACTAAAAGACAGTACAGTATTCGAAAAAATAATTTTGTTAGATCTTGGTTTCTCTACGAGTTTTCCAAGCTCCATTCTGCTCACCATAGACCGGAAATATGTTTTATCAACCAATTTTGGTGGTATCTGCCAGTAATCTAATGTCCATTTCCCACCAGACATTGGATTGTCTGGATGTGTCATCAAAATTGAAATTGGTGGAATTTTCCAACATCAATAGCCATCTTCAGGATTCCATTCATAGAGAATTATGTTTTGGCCACATGGAGATCCGTCGTTTCCACTCATGAAAATTGACATCTGTCCTTGATTTCATGTGAGGTGGCGCTGTGCTAGAGTTTGTCTCCTTTACTGGAGAGACAATTTCATTATAGTTTATAGTTTTTCCTTTCCAGAGCTACTGGAGAAAACGGGCTATAATACACTTAAAACACAAATTATCTCTGGGGAAACCTACATGTCAGAACAAGAAAGATTCTTCTTGGTGGACCATGGTTTCTCCAAGAGTTTACCAAGCTCCATTTTGCTGTCAGTAGACATGAGATATCTTTCGATCAACCAGTTTTGGTGGGATTTGCCTCTGATTTCATAAGGTTCCCATCACAGACTTTAGATTGTCTGTACATGCCATCAAAACCATGATTAAGGTGTAGTCGAAACACGTTGGTTTCTTCTGTTTTTTCACCATGGTATTTTTTACTCTTCTCTTATTGCTCGATATATTTTTTTACGAAGACTAAATTAACAAAATTTTTTTATCAAATTCCTTTTCATTGTGAGAAGTTTCTACATTGCTGGAAACAAATGCCACGTTGTCACGCTTACAAGTGGCATTCAGACCAACAGATGTCTGACGCACGACAAAAATACAGCAGACACTACAAGAAAGGGGGAGCCACAGGGTCACAATAACAATGGTGTACCCTAGCTCTAGTGAGACGAGTAGATGGGACACCTCCTATCCTCACCTGCGGCACTCCCTACACTCCTAGCTAGACTCTCTCCAAGCAGGAACCTGAGACCCTAAGAAAAACTCTGTATTTGCCCTGGCTAGTGCATTGGCAGGTGGGAGACCCTAGCCCCACCACTGCACTAATATAACACAAGGAAAGGGAAGACAAAGAGGAGAAAACAGCAACAAAAAAGGATAAAGTCCGGCTTTTGGAACACTCCTTCTCAGCTCCTTCCACCAAGGGGGCCAGTATACAAATTCATTGGTACCTTCAGGAAGGATTGCTGGGAAACACTTCTATTTAAACCTGTCTCCACAACTTTTGCCGAGCAGGAACCTGAGACCCTGAGAAAAAACCTGTAGTTGCCTTGGCTAGTGCATTGGCAGGTGGGAGACGCCACCCCCACCGCTGCACTAATATAACACAAGGGAAAGTAAGACAAACAGGGAAAAATAGCAACAAATAAGGATAAAGTCCGGCTTTTGGAATACTCCCTCTCAGGTCCGTCCACCAAGGGGGCCAGTATACAAATGGATTTGTATCTTCAGCAAGGATTTCAGGGAAACACCTCTATTTAAACCTGAAGGGGCGTGGCTACAAAGCAGCCGCAGCTGAAATACTCAGCTAGGGACAGCTGGAAAAGCTGCCAGCAGCAAAACTGACATTAACTGTTTCAGACATAAACAAAACAACATTTAAATGTAGAGAGCCAGATGGCGATGAGAGACTGCAGCCCGAAAGCTGTCACTAGTCTCCAAAAACAGGGAGAAGAAAGTGACACACGAAAAAGGCTTTTTCGGTGCTGATTAGTATACTATTTTCGTTCCTGCCATTGAAACTCTCTCAATTTCAGAAGATATAGCCCCTCTCTTGGGCCCCATTTAGATAATTTACTCAACCCATCAAAACCTGGGGCAATATCTCAAGTTTCTTGCTATTTTCAGCATTCGAGATGTGGATGCATGGAGAGGAGAGTTGGTCTAAAAATAATCACAAACCACATTCATAATTCTTCAATTTGGATCTCCTTTACCCTTGGCCTCGAGCTGTCGGCCATTAGAATGACAGATGTGGTTCTCATGTCCTATGATGAATGGCTTGCCTTCTTGTGATGACTTTTATGGCAATCAGAGCTGAGATAAGATCCATTGGCTACTGGTCGGGGGAAGCAAATCCTGCAGCAATGAACGCTGAGTAAACACACAACCTATCTGTAAACAGATTTAATTAGAAATCTGTTAAAGCTAAACCACCATGACCGGCTGCCCGGGGGATTAGCAGCAATTTCATGCTTTTCTGTGGTCAGCAAATAAAATGTCTTTAGTATCTCGAATTCCTTTTCTCTACTTATTCTCTTCAGTCATTTTTCTTCCTTTTGCCACTCGAAAGTGACTCTCCATGCTCAATAGCCGATCAATATTTATCTATGTGTTCCTAGCAAAGAGCTGCTTGACTCTGCAACATCTGTGTTTGCTCAGCTACCAGGACAACACAGAGCAGACCTTCATCAGATCAATCTCTACTTGACAGGTCAGAATAACCGAGGCTTTTCAGGGCGGCTGTCGCTAAGCGAGAAGTGGATCTAAAGATCCGAAAAAGAAATGTTTAAAAGAACCGAGAGTCCTCAATGGAAGATACCTTCTAATGGCTAACTGAAAAAATGGTAATAACAGCAAGCTTTCAAGACCGGCAAAGATGGTAATAATAGCAAGCTTTCAAGACCGGCAAAGATGGTAATAATAGCAAGCTTTCAAGACCGGCAAAGATATATTTTACCTGTACGTAAAGTTGACTTTTGAAAGGAGAAAAAAATAAAACTTTTTGCATTTTCTAAAATCTTCCAAAAAAAAAATAAATGACAATAAATGTGAAGCTCAAATATAAAAAATATTGTATCCAGTAATGCGTTTATTTTGTTCGACAAAGGAATAAATGTTTAAACTGATGGAGATTTTTAAAAAAAAAAATAAAAAAATTAATAATCATAAATAATATTGGAGGTTATATAAATATATATACAGTATATAATGAATGAACAAATGTGTTGAGTTGAGTATATTTGGTTGAGAAATATAACTGCCACTTTAAGGCCTCAGCCACACGGCGAGAAAATCGGTGCGAGTGGAGTCCGATAAAACATAACATTCCACTCGGACCAATTCTAGCCGGTGTGTCAGCGCACATGAGCGATTATTTTCTCAGCCCTAATCGGACCGAGAAAACAATCGCAGCATGCTGCGGGGGGAATGTGAGACTCTTTTCTCTCGCACCCATTAAAGTGAATGGGGCGAGAGAAAAATCGCACTGCACTCGCGGTACACCGATGTACCGCACGTGCAGAGCGAGAATCGCAATAGCCGGCTATGGAGGAGAGATGGACATAAATCTCTCCCTCCTCTCCTCCGTGCCTGCCCGCCCTTCCGCAGCGCTGGCCAGCGCCTCTTGAGAGCCGGCCCGCCCCCCCGCAGCTGAGGTCCAATCGCACAGTCGGACCGCAGCCGCAGGGATACTAGCATGACACTCGGCTCCTGCTGTGCTGCTAGCGCGAGCCGAGTGTCATGCGAGCATCACAGTAGTGCCCCGTGTGACCCCGGCCTAAAAGAAAGAGGTTTGATCCACCAGTTTGTCATTTGTTAGTAAATTTTTTGATAACTTGAAAATTAATTTTTGGAATTCTAGAATCATAGAATCATAGAATGGTAGAGTTGGAAGGGACCTCAAGGGCCATTAGGTCCAACCCCTGCGAGTGCAGACTTTCCTAAATCATCCCAGCTATATGTTTATCCAGCTTCCGCTTGAAGATTTCCATTGCTGGAGGGCTCACTGCCTCCCGTGGTCGCCTGTTCCACTCCCTAACTGCCCTCACTACCTCCCGTGGTCACCTGTTCCACGCTTTGACTGCCCTCACCACCTCCCGCGGTAGCCTGTTCCACTCTCTGACTGCCTTCTCTGCCTCCCGTGGTCGCCTGTTCCACTTTCTGACTGCCCTCACTGCCTCCCGTGGTAGCCTGTTCCACTCTCTGACTGCCCTCACTGCCTCCCGTGGTCGCCTGTTCCACTTTCTGACTGCCCTCACTGCCTCCTGTGGTCGCCTGTTCCACTTTCTGATTGCCCTCACTGCCTCCCGTGGTAGCCTGTTCCACTCTCTGACTGCCCTCACTGCCTCCCGTAGTCGCCTGTTCCACTCTCTGACTGCCCTCACTGCCTCCCGTGGTCGCCTGTTCCACTCCCTGACTGCCCTCACCACCTCCCGCGGTAGCCTGTTCCACTCCCTAACTGCCCTCACTGCCTCCCGTGGTCGCCTGTTCCACTCCCTGACTGCCCTCACTGCCTCCCGTGGTCGCCTGTTCCACTCCCTGACTGCCCTCACTGCCTCCCGTGGTCACCTGTTCCACTCCCTGACTGCCCTCACTGTCAGAAACTTTTTCCTAATGTCTAATCTGAATCTCCTTCCTTTAAGTTTCATCCCATTGCTTCTTGTACTTCCTTGTGCTAATGAGAATAGGGTAGTTCCCTCTGCACCGTGTCTTCCTATTTTTAGACCGCTATTAAGTCTCCTCTCAGCCTTGTCTTTTTCAAACTAAACATTCCTAGTTCTTTTAGCCGGTCTTCATATGAAATGGTTTGCAGACCTTCTACCATCTTGGTTGCTCTTCTCTGGACTTGCACCAATATATCGATGTCTTTTTTGAATTGGGGCCCCCAGAACTGTACACAGTATTCCAGGTGGGGTCTGACCAGGGCAGAGTATTGGGGAATAATGGCCTCTCTTGATCTAGATTCAATGCTTGTCTTGATACATCCCGGAATTGTGTTGGCCTTTTTAGCTGCAGCTCCGCATTGTTGGCTCATGGTCAATCTGGGATCCACTCTTATGCCCCAGTCCTGTTCCCTCGGTGCTATCACCTAAGTCTATTCCTCCCATATAATATATGCTTTTTACATTTCTATTACCCAGATGTGGGACTTTGCATTTTTCCCTGTTAAACACCATACCGTTCTCCTCGGCCAATTGTTCGAGTGTCTAGATCCTTCTGAATATGCTCTTTCCTCTCTAGTGTTGGCTACTCTTCCTATCTTAGTATCGTCTGCAAATTTTCTGAGTTTCCCAATAATTCCATTATTCTGAGAAATTAATGTTCTCAGAACGTAATTGTGAGAAAAGCCTTGGCCAATCGTGTACTGCCTACTGGAGCATTAGTCTTATGTGGATAGATTTGCTCATATTCAATGGATTCCAAACTACATTTTTCCTTTTTTTTAAGGGAAATGGTGAATGGGGGGTAAAATAATTTTTATTGAGTACTCAAGAGATTTGACTGTAATTAAATAGAAAAAAAATCCAAACCAAATGGAAAATGAAGGTTCAGGAATAAAGGAGAACATCAAAAATTTATTTGTTAAAAAATTCCTCAAAAATAAAATGACCATAGAGATTTTTATGGCTGAGATCCCCAGTGCTCAAATGTAATCTGTAGAGCAATCCAGCAGCTAATATTCCATTCCTTCACTGAATCAGCACAGGGGAGATGTTTAGTGCGTCACGGCCTCATATGATCTCGGGGGATCTGGGATCAGAAGGCCACAGTGTATTGTGGATTGTCGATCTGCTTTAGTGCCCCCTCAATATTTACCCTGAGTTGGAGCATATTTAATTCCAACAGGTACTGAAGGGGTTAACAGGTAGTTGTAACCTCAGCTGCAACCACTCCATTCTGATATAAATATCTGCCCCTCACTCATGCATATGCTGGCTATAGCTCATACCTATGCTGTCAATGTTGAAGGAGCTCGTAGCTGCATTGCTGTGGTGTCATTACTAATGCAGCTTTGAAGTTTCCCTCTGAATAAATTTAGGAGTACTTATTGTTGTGTCTTTTTCCACCCGTTTTTCTTAACTACCTTCTGTTGTCTTATTGTAGTAGCACGCTGGCCTGCACTAATGAGGGTGAGTGTAGGGCCAACGAGGACCTAGGCAAGTGACGGCGCATGAGGGAAGGACTTGTCTAGGAATGTTAGGGAGTGCAGAGTTCATCCTCAGGTGAGTGCTAGGAAGTTACCTCGCTCCCCTCTTCTTAGCACAAGGGCCAACCGTTGTATTCTGTACACTTTGTGTTGCTTTGCTCACTGGGGGTCCTCCCCTTCCCCGGTGTGACACTACCCTGCTGCATCACTCTCCAGGGGTCCTCTCCTTCCCTGGTGTGACACTACCCTAGTGCATCGCTCTCCAGGGGTCCTCCCCTTTCCTAGTGTGACATTACCCTGGTGCATCATTCTCCGGGGTTCCTCCCCTTTCCCGTTGTGACACTGCCCTGCTGCATCGCTCTCCAGGGGTCCTCCTCTCCCCCAGTGTGAAACTACCCTGGTGCATTGCTCTCCAGGGGTCCTCCCCTTTCCCAGTGTGACACTACCATGCTGCATCGCTCTCCAGGGGTCCTCTCCTCCCCCGGTGTGACACTACCCTGGTGCATCGCTCTCCAAGGGTCCCCCCCTCCCCTGGTGTGACATTGCCCTGGTGCATCGCTCTCCAGGGGTCCTCCCCTTTGCGGGTGTGACACTACCCTGGTGCATCGCTTTCCGAGGGTCCTCCCCTTCCCCAGTGTGACACTACCCTGGTGCATTGTTCTCCAGGGGTCCTATCCTTCCCCGATGTGACACTACCCTGGTGCATCGTTCTCCAGGGGTCCTCCCCTTCCCCGGTGTGACACTACTCCGCTGTTCTCGCTGTTTTTTGCCGTTTGTTGAGTCCTCTCTTCCTTGGAGTGACACTTGCAGTCACATCATGACAGGAGATGAATCATTGCAATGTTCCCTTTGGAATATGTGGATGTTCATGTAATGCTGGGTCCTGAGGCTATTTTTGTAGATGTTCTGGCTAATAGATCTGGTTTCTTGAACCCAATGTACTTTAAGTAGAATCCTCAACCCTACATGACATTGAATGACATTTTCTCTAAATTAAATTTTCTTTTCGAATTTGGAATTTTTTTTTCCTTTTTATTGCGGCTCCTCACATTTGAAACATGAAAACTGGATATGCCGCCGTATTGATTTCCACTTTTCATTAAGTTTCTCAAAGACTAATGGTAAAACTGATAAATGCCTAGCCTCTTCTTCCTACATTCCTTCTTGATTGGTGTCTTTGGTGAAATATCACTTGACATAGAACTATTACGGATGTCTTGCTATTACCAGAATGTTTGCACCAAAGAGGTTAATAAAATGGAAGAAAGGAAACCAATAGTAACAACGAAAATGGAAGAAAATAAAGTGGTCAACACCACGACTCTCTGTGCTTCTTCTAGACATTGAGGACCAATGCTTTTTGCACGGAGGAGCTATGATCCCTTCTTCATCACCAGAAGCTGGATTAAAGAGGTGGTCCACTACTCATCATGAGTGGCCACATCCATGTAAAGCTCATAAAGAAGGCTTTTCTCAAATACCTTGTGTAGTCAATTGGGCCTCTATCGCTGTCCATTTATCCCCTTCACACGACCTCTGGGCTCCGTGACCTCTGGGGTCTGTTGATGTTATGTCAACTTCCAGCTGACCTGACATGAACGAGGCCGGCCCCAGTCTCCCTGAGTGACCCTGCTGTGGGCGGCGTTATGTCGCTTGTCACAGCCCAGCATCGCTCCTGCTTGCGGCACTCTGCAACGAAGGAGAGAGCGCGTAAGATGCTGGGCTGTGACAAACAATGAAACTCCCCCCACAGCCCAGTCACTCAGGAAGACTGGGACCGGCCTCGGTGATGTTGGGTCAACTGGAAGTTAACCTGACATCACTGGATCTCAGAGGTCACGGAGTCTGGGGGTCACGTGATGGGGATGAGCGGACCGCAATAGCGCTGCTCAGAGGCACAACTGACTATACAAGGTATTTGAGAAAAACCTTCCCTATCAGCTTTACATCAATGTGGCCACTAAGGGCCGCTTTACACGCTGTGACATCGCTAGCATTTGCTGGCAATGTCGAGTGCGTTAGCACCCGCCTCCGTCGTAAGGCCAATATGTGGTGATCGCTGCCGTAGCGAACATTATCTCTACTGCAGCGTCACACGCACATACCTGTTCAGCGATGGCGCTGTGACTGCCGAACAATCCCTCCTTCAAGGGGGAGGTGAGTTGGGCGTCACCGCGACATCACTAAGCGGCCGGCCAATAGAAGTGGAGGGGCGGAGATGAGCGGGACGTAACATCCCGCCAACCTCTTTCCTTCCTCATGGTAAGGTGAGGTTCCTCGTTCCTGCGGTGTCACAAATGTGTGTTGCCACAGGAACGACGAACAACATCGTACCTGCAGCTGCAACGATAATTGGGAATGGACCCCCATGTCACCGATTAGCGATTTTGAACGTTTTTGCAACGATTCAAAATCGCTCATAGGTGTCACATGCAACGACATCGCTAAAGCGGCCAGATGTGCGTCACAAATTGCGTGATCCCCAACGACATTGCTTTAGCGATGTCGTAGCGTGTAAAGCGGCCTTAATGCTGAGTAGTGGACCACCTCTTTAAATGACTATCTTGCTCCTGTAGACTTATCTGTTGTCAGACCGGCTGTATTAATGTTCGGAGATATGGAGCAAGCTCAGCCAATGCCCAATAACCGCCTCCACCACTAGTCCCAGCTCGGCCATTGTGGGAGCCGGTCTAAACTTTCCTGAGAAGGTGGCATTGATACTGGAAATAAAGAGCTTTTTCAGCTCCTGGGGTCATTCCAAGCAGTGGGTTTTATTCCTATAAACTATCTTATTTGCTTCCTCCAATAAGCCCTTAACGGAATCAGAGCAGATTCCCTGTATAAAGTTATCAGGAAACAGTCATAAAATCGCTGCGCTCTAAGGAATAAGTTTATTCATTGCTTGCCCCGAAACCACAGAGCAGAGAAATGCTTACACTGAGTCAAATCGGAACCCAAATAATTAATATCTCAGATACTGTGGCCCCTTTATCCAGGTAATGCAGCAATCTGAATAGTAAAAGAGGCTTGTGTTACATTCACTTGCTGGGGCACAAAGATATTTTAAACTTTTTTTTTTTCTTCTTATTTTTAATTTGTGTCAGGATATTACCTTCTCTAAGAAAATAAATCAGACGGGTCATTTAAACTTTTGGGAGGGAAACTGTGAAGAAATAGCAAAGTAAAATCCCACTCCTCCCTTACACTTCATGAAAGGGTGTAAGTATGCTCAGCAGGGGCGGGCTCAGGAGGGGCGCTGGCACACGCTCAAAATTAGTTCTTTCCATTACCAACAGGAACTGCTGAAGGGACCTACTGACGGTAAACCTCTCTTCACTCGCTGGTCCCAATGTGAGGGTTCCGTATTGGGGTCATCTGCTTGTTGAAAGTTCCCTCATATTCGCAACGGCTACTTTTCTATCACCAATTTTTGCATCTAAATAGAATTTAAATGCAAATTGTGACCCTTTTATCAAAGAATGGTCAGAGGTATGTATAAATTCCTATCTGCTTATATGAGGAAATGTAACGGGCTGTCATGCCGGTGACTTGCATGGCTTGTAAGTAACGCCTTACTCACTGCGGGCACTGTGCTGCTTCTCCCAGTGTCTGTCCTTCTGCTGAGCTGCCTCTTGCAACACTCCCAGCACTACAGCATTCTGCCACCCAGCTATAGGGAGGCAAGGCCAGACTCTGCAGGAATTTAATGTCACCCATGTAGGTGTGGACCCACTGCACACCTGAAGGAGTTTATCCTGGAGCGTCATGAACATGTGCCTACCATGTTTTCACCAGAGCCTCTAATGGTGAGGTTGGATTTGGCTAATGGAAACCACCAGGTACCACTTCAGGGCAGTCCCCGGTAATTCATCAGCTGACCCCAAAGAGTAGGGATGCAGGTACAGGAGGGCAGGCTGGACAGTGACTGGACAGCAAGGGAAAGTTGGCACTGGTGACTGACAGGATGGGGTCAGAGCTGGGACCAGGCAGGATGGGTTTGGGTTCAGGTTATGGTAGAGTCAGGATGGGTTTAGGTACAGGCAGGATGGGTTTAGGTACAGACAGGATGGGTATAGGTACAGGCAGGATGGGTTTGGTACAGGCAGGATGGGTTTGGTACAGGCAGCATGGGTTCTGGTACAGACAGGATGGGTTCTGGTACAGACAGGATGGGTATAGGTACAGGCAGGATGGGTTTAGGTACAGGCAGGATGGGTTTGGTACAGGCAGCATGGGTTCTGGTACAGACAGGATGGGTATAGGTACAGGCAGGATGGGTTTAGGTACAGGCAGGATGGGTTTGGTACAGGCAGGTTGGGTTCTGGTACAGACAGGATGGGTTTAGGTACAGTCAGGATGGGTTTAGGTACAGGCAGGATGGGTTTGGTACAGGTAGGATGGGTTCTGGTACAGACAGGATGGGTTTAGGTACAGTCAGGATGGGTTTAGGTACAGGCAGGATGGGTTTGGTTACAGGCAGGATGGGTTTGGTACAGGCAGGATGGGTTCTGGTACAGACAGGATGGGTTTAGGTACAGTCAGGATGGGTTTAGGTACAGGCAGGTTGGGTTCTGGTACAGACAGGATGGGTTTAAGGTCATTTAGTACAGGTTTGGGTTCTGCTACAGGCAGGACAGGTTCAGGTACACAGGTTGGTTCAGGATCACAGGACAGGTTCAGGTACAGGTGCCAGACCAAGTTACTGGTGCTGGCCGCAGGGTATAGTCGCCAAATCTGATGACAGGTTCCCTTTAATGCCCAAATAGTAGCTTGATCCATTATTAAAAGAAACTCTTGTTGAGGGCAAGCCTCTCTCATCAGCCAAGGAAATATTTCCATAATGATGACTTCTACTTGTTGGAGGCCTCCTCAGGCTCCAAGTGGTATGTATGTATTCCCTATAGTTACGTCTTTGGTCCCATGCATTTTCAAATTAAATTGGTTAGCGTAATTCCCATCCGGTTGTAACAGGACTTGGTGTGGACCACCATCATTCTACGGATTGGTGGTATCTCTACTAACTGATGGGTCCTAAAAGTTTGTCCCTGCGCGTTCCCTTTACGGTAACCAATACCCTACCAGTTATATAATTCAGCAGAGGCTAGACTGCTGCAATTTGCCCACCGCTGATTCCTGTTTTGTGGACTTTTCTTCACACTCAGACACATGACGTTCATCGTGATCACAGAAGTCAGATCAGGCCGGTCATTATGAGATTGGAAAGAGAAGAAAGATCCGCAGAGCAGCGGTTCCACGTGCGCCGATAATCAGACCGCCATTAGCTCATTTGTTCGTGTTTGTTTTATTTCTCAACAAGGTTAATGTTTATTTTATGAGATGAAAAGGGGGGAATGAAATGGACCCTAATCTCCTGGAGTATCCAGAGCATAGTTTATCACTGAACATATGGTTATGATACACTTTTTTCCCAGTTCCACTTGTAGTCATCACAATGCCAGCTAAGTAGTGAATTATGAGCAGCGTGGAATGTATTTGTGTCACGGACTTAACCCCAACTATGCCAGATAAGCATCTACGTAAAATGGTGGAACTTTACCATTCTGAATCCATCATTTTGATACACACGATGAATGTTGTATAGTTTTGTCATATGATGCCCAAAGTCCCCTATGGTGTTTGCCTTCATATAAAAATTCAATATTATATACAATATGTTCTATAATTTGATGTATTGTTCAAGTATTAAATCTTAGAAGCTTTTCTTCTAAGAGAAGATATAGACACCATGTACCAGCATACAGAGGCTTGGGATGATTAAAGGAAACCTGTCAGGTCCCATATGCCCTCTAACCTAGCAGCAGGGACATGTATAGGCCAAAAATCCCCGTCTAACCAGTAGAGATGAACGATCATGATCAGAAAAGATCGGAAAATTACAAGTTCGGGCGATCCTTGGAGGGATCGGAAAACCGTTCATTTGGCCGAAAAGTCGGAAATGTTCAGTTTCGATCTGCACATGTTTGGTTTGCAGAAACCATCCTCTCCTGGCCCCATCACAGCCATGTCAACTATTGGCAAGGCTGTGATTGGCCAGGGAATCACTGTAAAAAAAAAAGAGGAAGCAAAAAGGTTAAAGCAGGATATATTTACCAAGTCTCCCCACGGCTGCAACGTTACTCCCGGGGCCGATAATTATCCTTCATATATATTCACTGCTTTCTCCACTCACTGGCATCTCTGTCTGCAGTCATACTGCATACAAATCGGAGTGAAAAGGGGGTTAATGCCGCGCATCAGCCAAAATGAAGATGTAGCACGTTGATGTTATAAACGTATTCTTTTATTCCATCGGTCTACGCGTTTCGAGGATATACCTCTTCTTCAGGACCAGTGTGCATCAACATAGTATCTATCATGATACTATGTTGATGCACTGGTCCTGAAGAAGAGGTATATCCTCGAAACGCGTAGACCGATGGAATAAAATAATACGTTTATAACATCAACGTGCTACATCTTCATTTTGGCTGATGCGCGGCATTAACACCCTTTTCACTCTGATTTGTATGCACATCCACGTGGGGCTGCAGCAGACGCCATCATCCTATGCTCTATCAGTGGTTGTGACTATCACAACCATTTCAGGTGAGTGTATTTTTCCTGATCTACCTCACTGATCTGTTGGTATTACACTATCAGCGCTCCTTATTTTTCAGCTTATGCAGTCATACTGTGCGCCCACCCTCTCTGACAGCATTATACTGGTGCAAAATAAATAAGTTTAAAAAATGCAGTGTGGTCCCCCTATATATTGATACCAGCACAGATAAAGCCCACAGATGCAGCCTGCAGCCCCCGGGTATATGCTTATTTTGACTGCGTATCAAAATAAAAAGGGTCACATGCGGCTTTGCGGCTTATTTAAATAAATAATTTGAAAAAAACGGCGTGCAGTCCCCCCATTTTGAAACCCAGCCAAGATAGAGTCAAACAGCTGGGGCTTGTATTTTCAGGTTGGGAAGGCCCATGCGTATTGGGCCCCCCAACCTAAAAATAGCAGCCTGCAACTGCATAGGATTGCCGCATCCCAGAACTTTACCCAGCTCATCGCAATTGCCCTGGTGAGGTGACAATAGGGGTAATAAGGGTTTAATGGCAGCTCACAGCTGCCACTAAGCCCTAGATTAGTAATTGGAGGCATCTATGAGACCACCCCATTAGTAAGCTGTAAGTGAAAAGAAATAAACACAATCACTAAAAAAAACTCCTTTATGTGAAATAAAATACAAAAAAACACCCTTTTTTACCACTTGATTAACCCCCAAGAGACCCAGGTCTGACGTAATTCACACAAGGTCCCACGATGATTCCAGCTCTGCTACTTTTCAAGTGACAGGGCCCAACAATCGAACAAGGACCACCCGCTGTGAGCTTCAGGTAGAGACTGAGCCTCAGGGGTGACGTCAATCAGTTTAGTTGCAGTCACAGCTGGAGGTTCCCATGGCCCTTCTCCTGTGACTGCAGGTAACCTAACCTCAGGGGACCTTCTGAGGTGAGGTCATTGATGTCCTCTGAGGTCAGGTTACCTGCGGTTATGAGATGCGCGCATGAGCAAGATTTCCATGAGATGGTGGGGACGTTGGGGATAACACGGAAATAGGGCAGATTAGTTGGGGTGAAACAACACCCTTGCGACTAGTCAAAGCCATAATTAGCATAGGGAAAACTTAACTTATAAATCCTTTTTTTATGCTTTGCTTTTACACAATATTATTAAACAGGGCTGGTTAGACACAGATTTTTGGCCCACACATGTTCCTAACGATGACGCTTTGGCCGGCGAACAACCTCTTTTCTAAGGGGCCGGTTTGTGCGGCGTCACAGCGACGTCACACGGCAGGCGTCCAATAGAAGCGGAGGGGCGGAGAGCAGGCGCATGAAGGTCACTCCCACCTCGTTGCTGGAGGACGCAGGAAGTGTCAACGATCAATGATGTGGTGAGTATTTTGGATCGTTAGCGGTCGCTCGTACGTGTCACACTCAACAACGTCGCTAACTAGGCCGGATTTGCGTCACGAACTCCGTGACCCCAGCGACATCGCGTTAGCGATGTCGTTGCATGTAAAGCGGCCTTTTGTGTCTTGTGCATAGATCTTAGCAAATCAGTGCAACTGGACTCTATTGGGAGATTCAGATTTGCAGATTTCAGCTTTCAGCAGAATAACTCAGCACTCAGACACAGTTTTTCTTTTTACTTTGGAAATATAGTAGCCATTATTTTCAGCATGACGGCATGGAGGATTATAGGAAAGAATTTATGCATAGACACTGAGAGGTCATAATGCTCAGTGTAGAGATGAGCTACACATATCAATAAGCTGTAACAGTTAATACAGCACCATCTGCTTTCCCCTCCCTACAGCATAAGCCTGCAGCTGTTTTATAAGCCAAGAAGATGATCAATGACTGCACACTGATTTCATGGGACTGGAACACAAGAGGCTCATGTAATATTATTATTCCATGAGGCTCCGTTGTTGTGTTCTTGCCTATCATGAGATGATGGATTTCCAAGGTTGACTACCACCAGTTGCTGACATCTTTAGGTTGGTCACGTAACGTTCCAGAGATCCCAAATTACATAAATCAAGCGCTATACTTAGAATACAGCCTTCACATACACAAAATCCATCTCCGGGAGCTCTGCTTGTGCTATATTTAGTTTTGGGAGCTCTAAGCTCTTTTCTTAAGCACGGAGGCTTGGGAGGAGCACTCGTAAGTCCCCCCAGGCCAGTGGAAAAATGCAGTAAAATGATGTGTGAAGGCTAGAGCGTTGTAAGTTATTAACACCTTGATAAAGGCAGACAATGGCTTTCACATTGCTATGAATACACTTGCTCCATTTGGTTTGCAAAAAAGTTGGCAACCAATAACGCCATATTTCCAACTCCAAAGGGTTTGTCTTGACTGACTAATTTCCAAGTACTGTAGACACTTGAAAGTAGAGATGAGTGAACCTGAGGTGAGATGCTCTGCACAGAGGAATCGTGAGTGGATTATTTGCCCTCATTGGTCTCGTGGCAATGATTCTCACTTGAGGTGCGAGAGGTCCTGGGTTTGAATCCCACACAGAGATGATGGATTCTGACACACTGTTGGGCTGCGACCAATTCTTCTTTCCAATCCTCAATTATGCCTAAATGTGTTCATTGGAGGAAAAGCCCAGGTTTTGTGCTACTTCCCCTCAAAAATCTCAGTGTGCCGCC
Source organism: Anomaloglossus baeobatrachus (assembly GCF_048569485.1). Taxonomy (NCBI): domain Eukaryota; kingdom Metazoa; phylum Chordata; class Amphibia; order Anura; family Aromobatidae; genus Anomaloglossus; species Anomaloglossus baeobatrachus. The sequence goes on along the minus strand of NC_134360.1, from coordinate 249,773,259 downwards.
CCCTGCAGCAGTCGGACTGCTCGGATCCGGGGTTTGTTGTGGCTCGAGGTTCCCTGGACCCGCGGCTCAACGGCCTCTCGATTTAAAAGGTGGGAAGGCATTTACAAGGGACAGTTCGTGACGCCACCCGTGGTTCGCGGTAAGGGGAGTACTGCTGCTGCCGATGGGAGTGCCCGGGGAAGATGGAGTGGGGCAGCCAGATGGTGATCACTCCACGGGTAGGGGATGCCAAAGGACTCTGGAGGATGGTTTTGGTGATGAAGCCGGATGTTGTGCAGGCTGGCTGGGCAGGCAGGACACTGGGAGGGCAGCATACTCACTCAGATCGTGCGGATGTTGATGCGACCAATAAGCAGACTCTGACACAGAAGTAAACCAAGTCTCTGGGTACCGCTGCCGCTTTGGGGAGCCCGTCCGGGTGTCCGTCCCCACTGGTATTGCTTAGTGGTCTGGAGCCTGCCTCCTTGCACAAGTGTAGAAGTTCCTAAGTGACCCTTCGGCCTACAGCTGTCAGGGTCCCGCTCCCTATGGTTAGTTAGAGGAGCTGTGCTCTTGATGGCTGGCACGTGCCATCTCAGTGGGTCACATAAGCTGGAGAACCCTATCCCCCTTGTTGTGCTGATGCCTTCGATCTCTGAGCTCTTGGGGAAAGTTCATAAAGAGACTATCCTCCACAGGTTAATTATCAGATTGCTTGAAGCTACTCCCTGATCTAGGGACCTGTACCCCGCCATGCTCGGTACCGGTCCGGTTACTGGACATTCTGGTACCGACCATTCTCCAAAACTAAGTCAGTACACCCTGTCCAATACCCTGCGACCGGGTCTCCGACTCCTCTGGTCCCAGACTGTGACGACCCAACTCCTCTGGTCCCAGACCACCGTCTGCAACCCAACCAAGGGCACACAAGGAGCTACAACCCCCTCAGCTCCTCACTCTCTGAAGGCTACTCTAGACTGACTGACTAAATCCCTCCCACCAGTCTGCCTGACCCCTAGGCGGGTGGCCCTTTTCCAGCTAGACCACCCACTGGTGTGCCTGACAGGGTGTGGTGTGAGGTGTGGCTAGGATTTGAGTGCTGATAGGAGCAATACCAGTGTGTAGGAACCCAGAACCATGGAGGGTGGGTTCTGCACTAGGAGAAACAAGAGTGCAGTTCCCTGTGACACCCTGATAGAGTCAGGGGAGTCACATCAGCACGCCTGAGCTGCCTCCATTTTTTATTTTAGGAACAAATTCTTTTATACTTTTTTTTTTAATAACATGTGTTTTTTGTTGTTTTTTTAATTAATAATAATAATAATAATAATAATAATAATAATTATTATTATTATTATTATTATAGTAATCCATATTTAAAATTAATCAGACTTTTCTTTTTAGTTTTTTTTCTTAACATGGAACTTTTTTTATTCCCCACAACAGTCCCGTCTTGTCTCTCCTGATGGTTTAGTTCCCTATCAGCGATTATTTTATAGGCAGCTGACAGGCTGTGTAAGAGGATCAGGATACTGTGTTTATTGGAGGTGACTTTAATACACGGTAACACAATAGCTGTATTGTTCGGCGGTGCCGTGTGCCCTGTGCTGAACACTTATACCAAGTGCTTATCGCAGCGTCACTCCATAAACAGCCCATTAAAGTCAAACCTTTTCTGATTTTCGCTCAGTGGGATATTTGTGCACATCCTTCCCACAATCCGGGGCTGACGACGCTCGCACTCCCTACAACGGGAGCCAAGTCCATCTGTAATGAAACCAAGCTGCTCCCTGGTATCTCTGCGATCCGGCTATGACGCCGGCGGACGAGTATTGGTTGTCGCACTTTTATCCAGAGCATTTATCTTTTGGTTGAAACTGAGGTCACATCCTTTAATGAAGAAGTTCACTTTGTAGACGAAAGTATTGGGGCCTAAAGGCCCCGTCACACGCTCCGATATATCGTGCAATCGCACCCGCCCCCGTCAGTTGTGTGTCACGGGCAATTCATTGCCCGTGGCGCACAGGGTCGTTAACCCCCGTCACACGTACTTACCTCCCTAACGACGTCGCTGTGGGCGGCGAACATCCTCTTCCTGAAGGGGGAGGAACGTTCGGCGTCACAGAGATGTCACACAGCGGCCGCCCAATTGAAGCAGAGGGGCGGAGATGAGCGGGACATAACATCCCGCCCACCTCCTTCCTTCCTCATTGCCGGCAGGACTTCCTTCCCGGGGTGTCACACGTAGCGATGCGTGCTCCCTCAGGAACGACGAACAACCGGCGCACAGAAGGAGGAACGACATTATGAAAATGAACGACGTGTCAACGAGCAACGATAAGGTGAGTATTTTTGCTCGATAACAGTCGTTCGGAGGTGTCACACGCTACGACATCTCTAACGAGGCCGGATGTGCGTCACAAATTCCGTGACCCCGACAACATATCGTTAGATATATCGGAGCGTGTGACGGGGCCTTAAGGTTTAATCATTAAACTCAGGTCTTCCATTCAGTCCATCGCCCCGGTGTATAACCTGCGGCCCCCCGCCATGCCGTCTGTTTTTACTAACCTGTTACAAAGCGGCCGGTGGTGCAGATCTCACTGTTACCAGCGCGTCCTATAATAGGAGCCACCGGGGTAACAAGTCCGGTCATTACATTTCTCACACCCTAAATCTTCCCCTAAATCTCACCTGTGACTGATATTGAGAAGTGGAAGGAACCGCAGCAACTGAGCCACAAAATGGAGACCCCAAAATGTTACAGAGCGGAGGGCCAAGTGCTGAGGAGCAGAGGACAGAAAAGTCACCAACACCCTGCAGAGTCCAAACCTCCTCTGATAATGTAACACTCCGGGGTCGAGGGGTTTTCCCCCGACACGTCACCGAGTCGGGGGTGCAGATCCTCTGCGTCGTCATGGGCTGGCCTGGCCCGGTTTTGTGACCCCGAGACGTACAGGAGGTTAGGGAAGGCGGTGGACGGGAGGCAGGACGGAGGATGGGGGTGATAGTGATGGTTAAGAAAGTCTTTTTAAATGATCGTGACGCCACCTGTGGTACGCGGCCAGGGATGGGCCTCCGCTGCGGGTGCTGCTTTCCGGGTCTGATGGTGAAGGTCGCAGCCGGGATGGTGTCGCTCCCCACAGGCAGAGCAGGATTAACCCGGGGAGGATGATGGAGGACGGACGGGGGTGGTGGTAGTCCCTGTTGGCGCCAAGCGCTGGGCGCCGGTAAAGGAGAGGAAGAGACGGGCTGCGGTTCCAAGTCTTTTACTCACAAGTAGTTCAGGCGCTGCCCCTGAATACCGATGTCCGCCACGATGGGCTCTGGCCGAGCCGTGAAAAGTCAAGTCCGGTGTGTGTGTCAGCCTATGGGCAATTCCTCCTTTGATGCGCTAAGTATCTGACCCCCCATGGCGTGAAGCACTTGGGGATCAGTAACGTGTCCTGTTCTGTATGTTGATAGCATGGTTCCGATGTGGGGCCCGCCCCGGATCCTTTATGCTATTTGGCTGCAGACTTGGTGGGACGGGTCCGGTGACTGTTCTAGCCATTCCCGCGACCCTTGCAGAGTTGGTAGACAACGTGAAGTATGCCTGCCCTAGGGTTCTGTACCCCGACAGCGCTGGTTCTGTGGAAGAAGCTGCCTGCTTCTCCCAAACAACTGTGTTGAACGCCTTGGCCCACAGAGCTGCTCGCGGCACGTCCGCTCTGCTCTGTGTCTGTAGCTGTACTCCTTTTGTTGTAGTTGTGTTGTGTGTTCCAAGCTGTTGCTCCTAGCTGCTGTCACCGGCTGGTTTGCTACTCTCACTAGGTCCACCTGCTCTTCCCACTGTGTGCTCCTGACTCACCCTGGTGGTTGCTTCTTCTTGACCCTGGGTCCCCGATTCCAGTGGATCGGGGAGCCCCTGGTGTGATGGCGTCCTGTAAACCAAAACGCTGTAGTGGCCCCCTACTGTGACCCAACCCTGGCCCGGTCCCCATTGGGGAGGGCAACTCACTGTAACTGTATGTTTGTGTGAGTGGAAATCGGTACCGAACTTCCCTGGACCCAGGATAAGTACTATACCCTAATGGAGGTGCAGTACCCTGTGGCGCTTAAAGCCGCAGGGGCGCCACAATAACATCAGCACAAACACTGTGCCTGCTGGAAGCTTCATGGCTGAGGAGCTGTAGCAGCTGCACATCGCCAACCACAATGTCGAGCCATACATCACCAAGCACAATACCGAGCCGTACATCACCAAGCACAATACCGAGCCGTACATCACCAAAAACAATACTGAGCCGTACATCACCAAGCACAATGCCGAGCCATACATCACCAAGCACAATGCCGAGCCGTACATCACCAAGCACAATGCCAAGCCATACATCACCAAGCACAATGCCGAGCCGTACATCACCAAGCACAATGCCGAGCCATACATCACCAAGCACAATGCCGAGCCGTACATCACCAAGCACAATGCCAAGCCATACATCACCAAGCACAATGCTGAGCCTTACATCGCCAACCACAATGTCGAGCCATACATCACCAAGCACAATACCGAGCCGTACATCACCAAAAACAATACTGAGCCGTACATCACCAAGTACAGTTCTCAGCCGCACATTACAAAGCACAATGTCGAGCCAGACATCACCAAGCACAATGCCGAGCCATACATCACCAAACACAATGCCGAGCCATACATCACCAAGCTCAATGCCGAGACATACATCACCAAGCACAATGCCGAGCCGTACATCACCAAGCACAATGCCGAGCCATACATCACCAAGCACAATGCCGAGCCATACATCACCAAGCTCAATGCCGAGACATACATCACCAAGCACAATGCCGAACCGTACATCACCAAGCACAATGCTGAGCCGTACATCACCAAGCACAATGCTGAGCCATACATCACCAAGCCTAATGCCGAGCCGTACATCACCAAGCACAATGCTGAGCCGTACATCACCAAGCACAATGCCAAGCCATATATCACCAAGCTCAATGCCAAGCCATACATCACCAAGCACAATGCTGAGCCATACATCACCAAGCACAATGCCGAGCCATACATCACCAAGCACAATGCCGAGCAGTACATTACCAAGAACAATACTGAGACATACATCACCAAGTACAATGCAGAGTTGTACATGACCAAGCACAATGCCGAGCCATACATCACCAAGCACAATGCCGAGCCATACATTACCAAGCACAATGCCGAGCCGTACATCACCAAGCACAATGCCGAGCCATACATCACCAAGCACAATGCTGAGCCGTACATCACCAAGCACAATGCCGAGCCGTACATCACCAAGCACAATGCTGAGCCGTACATCACCAAGCACAATGCCGAGCCGTACATCACCAAGCACAATGCCGAGCCATACATCACCAAGCACAATGCTGAGCCGTACATCACCAAGCACAATGCTGAGCCACACATCGCTTAACACAATGCCGAGCCGTACATCACCAAGCACAATGCTGAGCCACACATCGCTTAACACAATGCAGAGCTGTACATCACCTAACACAATGTCGAGCCGTACATCACCAAGCACAAGGCTGAGCCGTACATCACCAAGCACAAGGCCGAGCCGTACATCACCAAGCACAATGCCGAGCCATACATCACCAAGCACAATGCCGAGATGTACATCACCAAGCACAATGCTGAGCCACACATCGCTTAACACAATGCAGAGCTGTACATCACCTAGCACAATGTCGAGCCGTACATCACCAAGCACAAGGCCGAGCCGTACATCACCAAGCACAAGGCCGAGCCGTACATCACCAAGCACAATGCCGAGCCGTACATCACCAAGCACAATGCCGAGCCGTACATCACCAAGCACAATGCTGAGCTGTACATCACCAAGCACAATGCCGAGCCGTACATCACCAAGCACAATGCCGAGCCATACATCACCAAGCACAATGCCGAGCCATACATCACCAAGCTCAATGCCGAGACATACATCACCAAGCACAATGCCGAGCCATACATCACCAAGCTCAATGCCGAGACATACATCACCAAGCACAATGCCGAACCGTACATCACCAAGCACAATGCCGAGCCATACATCACCAAGCACAATGCTGAGCCATACATCACCAAGCACAATGCTGAGCCGTACATCACCAAGCACAATGCTGAGCCATACATCACCAAGCCTAATGCCGAGCCGTACATCACCAAGCACAATGCTGAGCCGTACATCACCAAGCACAATGCCAAGCCATATATCACCAAGCTCAATGCCAAGCCATACATCACCAAGCACAATGCTGAGCAATACATCACCAAGCACAATGCCGAGCCATACATCACCAAGCACAATGCTGAGCTGTAAATCACCAAGCACAACGCCGAGCAGTACATTACGAAGAACAATACTGAGACATACATCACCAAGCATAATGCAGAGTTGTACATGACCAAGCACAATGCCGAGCCATACATCACCAAGCACAATGCTGAGCCATACATTACCAAGCACAATGCCGAGCCGTACATCACCAAGCACAATGCCGAGCCGTACATCACCAAGCACAATGCCGAGCCATACATCACCAAGCACAATGCTGAGCCGTACATCACCAAGCACAATGCCGAGCCGTACATCACCAAGCACAATGCCGAGCCGTACATCACCAAGCACAATGCCGAGCCGTACATCACCAAGCACAATGCCGAGCCGTGCATCACCAAGCACAATGCTGAGCCGTACATCACCAAGCACAATGCCGAGACGTACATCACCAAGCACAATGCTGAGCCACACATCGCTTAACACAATGCCGAGCCGTACATCACCAAGCACAATGCTGAGCCACACATCGCTTAACACAATGCAGAGCTGTACATCACCTAGCACAATGTCGAGCCATACATCACCAAGCACAAGGCTGAGCCGTACATCACCAAGCACAATGCCGAGCCGTACATCACCAAGCACAATGCTGAGCTGTACATCACCAAGCACAATGCTGAGCCACACATCGCTTAACACAATGCCGAGCTGTACATAACCAAGCACAATGCCGAGTTGTACATCACCAAGCACAATGCTGAGCCTTACATCACCAAGCACAATGCTGAGCTGTACATCACCAAGCACAATGCTGAGCCACACATCGCTTAACACAATGCAGAGCTGTACATAACCAAGCACAATGCCGAGTTGTACATCACCAAGCACAATGCCGAGCCGTACATCACCAAGCACAAGGCCGAGCCGTACATCACCAAGCACAATGCTGAGACACACATCGCTTAACACAATGCCGAGCTGTACATAACCAAGCACAATGCCGAGCCGTACATCACCAAGCACAATGCTGAGCCTTACATCACCAAGCACAATGCTGAGCCGTACATCACCAAGCACAATGCTGAGCCACACATCGCTTAACACAATGCAGAGCTGTACAACACCTAGCACAATGTCGAGCCGTACATTACCAAGCACAAGGCCGAGCCGTACATCACCAAGCACAATACCAAGTGTCAGATGGAGTGGGGTAAAGCCGAGATCACTGGATTTTGGAGGTAACTTTGCAGGGACGGATCACACTGGTGGCGACTGATGGAAGAGTCTGGATTTGGTAAAGTTCAAGCCACTTGCAGTGTTTGATCGGCTCGCACTGGGAGTAACAACAGTGTGATCGAATGTAGTGTGCACCAAGCAAAAAAACAAAATGGAAAAACCCTTCCCACCTGCCCCCAGAAGTGATCTGTTTATGGCTGACTATATGTGGGCGGAGACACAAACTGCCCAATTAGTGACTTCCATTGGGGTTCAGGTCAAGTCCAGGTCCCAAACCGAACGTTATCTAAAATCCTGCTGAACCCGTCGAACCGAACTTCCACAGGTCCGCTCATCTCTACTGGTCGGTGTAGTGTAGTGTAATGTGCCTCGAGCCAATACCTTTGAATGTATAATGTACAAAGATTGTAAAAATGTTACTAAAATTTCCTTATTTAAACTGTATAACAGAAAATGTAATATTTTATTACCCAAAACCATAAAAAGATATGTCTTATCTGATGCAGATTAGTCATGGGGCGCTAAAACCCCAAAACACAGAAACACCTTATATATGAAAATAGGCTTATAACAAGTTTCGTATATTTATTATGACTGATAATCCAGATATCAGAGAACCCTCAGTTGGTTTGCGTCTCTTAAATTAGTCAAACAACATCAAAATTTGAAATTCTTCCTTAGAATTAAACTAAATAAAAATAAATAAATATCTACAAAATAAATTAAACTAAATAAATGATTAAAAAAAGGGAATATAAAGGAAAAAAATGTTGCATAATAAAATTATTTTAGTATTAAGTATAAAACATCATATTCTACCAGTATCCTAATTTAAAAAAAAAATTAGCCTAGTTTAAAAAGTGAACCCCCTGCCGTCCGGAGGGGAGGGTGTGCACAGGAGCCGAGGTTGATGTAAGGTTTTATAGGGTGGAGGGCCGCAGACTAGGTGGGCCGAGCCGCTCTGAACTGCTGTCAAATTCTGTGTTTCTACAACAAAACCAGTGTATGTAACAAATCGCAACGACTATATTTACAACCTGAATGAAACATTCTGAAAAATGAAACTCAATCCCCAGCAAGATAAATATTCCCGCTTCACACCGAAGACTTCATCTTTTTTTTGCCTTTTCATTCCGCTGATGTCACACAGTGAATATTTTATATCCAGTAAATGAAAGCTCTAGGGAGGTATTAAAGGGAGCTGCTGCTAATTTGCAGCGTGCCACTTTTTCACTGCTGTCCAAAAATTTAACATATATAGTAGGGGAGTCCTCGAGTGGAAAGAATGACTTTTCTGTACTTTCGGTGCTGTTAATATTTGATTTTGTTTTTTTTTAAACTTGGGTTAGAACAGAGCATCTTGTTAGTATATATATATATATATATATATATATATATATATATGTATATATATATATATATATATGTATATATATATATATATATATATATATATGTGTGTGTATATTTCTGTCATTTAGACACAGAGGGGGTGTTATAGTCAAATACAACCAGATAATACCAAGGGAGTTTCATCCATGCCGGCCATTGTACTCACCACATGTATCTGTATTATCCATGTGGATTTAAAAGGTTCTTAAAGGGAATCTGTCAGCAGGTTTTTGTCACCTAATCTTAGAGCAGCATAATGTAGGTGCAGAGACCCTGATTCCAGCGATGTGTCACTTACTGGGCTGCTTGGTGTAGCTAGCAGACTAGTAAACCTGCTGTTATGTAGTCCTGCATATTCATGAGCTCTATATAACCCCGCCCCACCACTGATTGATAACTTGGAGTGTACACTGTGCATAGGCAGAAAGTTGCCAATCAGTGGTGGGGGCGGGGGTATAAGTGAGCTCAGCATTCAGAGAACTGGTAGACCTGCATCAAGCAGTCCAGTGAGTGAGACATCACAGGAATCAGGGTCTCTGCCTCTATATCATTATGAGATAGCAAAAACCTGGTGACAGATTACCTTTAAAGAAGCACTTCCTTCAAAGCTTTTATCCTCTGGTATATTGCAGCCATCATATTATATAACACTGTGTTCTTACAATAAAGGGTACTTTACATGCTACGACATCGCTAGCGATCTCATTAGCGATGTGAAATTCTAGATCGCACATGCGTAAAATCACCTATGTGCGATCTCGAAAGATCGCACTTGCGATCTAGAATTTCACATCGCTAATGAGATCGCTAGCGATGTCACAGCATATAAAGTAGCCTTTACTTATTTTGTCATTCTATGCAGTTAATTCTTCTATTTTCCATTAGGTCTATGACATCATGTGATTAAAAACAGAGTGGCTGAATCCTACTAAACTTTTTGTGGAAACAGGAAGTCTCTTTTTCGTTCATGACTCATCACTGCAAATGTCAATGGCAAGGGGGGAGGGAGATGCTGAGTCAGTAGTTGAAGAGGGAATTGATTCATGCAGGAACATAAGACTTCCTGTTTCTACATAGAGCAGAGAAAAGAGAAGAATTAACTGGGTAGAAAGGCAAAATGAGCAATTGTAAGTACACAGTGCCATATAATATGATGATTGAAATATATTAAGAGGATATAAACTTTTATCGGAGCACTTCTTTAAGTTGCCTTGATCTGTATATATCCTCTTTGTGTAATGTATGGATTCCATGTCAGTTATTGTCATATCTGGTTAATCTTTTTATTTTTTACCATTAGCCTCATTCAGACATTATAGAATCATAGAATAGTACAGTTGGAAGGGACCACAAGGGCTGTTGGGTCTAACCCCCTGCTAGTGCAGGTTTTTCTAAATCATCTCAGTTATATGTTTATCCAGTTTCCGCTTGACGATTACCATTGATGGAGAGCTCACAACCTCCTGTGGTAGCCTGTTCCACTCTCTGACTGCCCTCACTGCCTCTCGTTGTAGACTGTTCCACTCTCTGACTGCCCTCACTACCTCCCGTGGTCGCCTGTTCCACTCTTTGACTGCCCTCACTACCTCCCGTGGTAGCCTGTTCCATTCTCTGACTGCCCTCACTACCTCCCGTGGTCGCCTGTTTCACTCTTTGACTGCCCTCACTACCTCCCGTTGTAGACTGTTCCACTCTCTGACTGCCCTCACTACCTCCCGTGGTCGCCTGTTCCACTCTTTGACTGCCCTCACTACCTCCCGTTGTAGACTGTTCCACTCTCTGACTGCCCTCACTACCTCCCGTGGTCGCCTGTTCCACTCTTTGACTGCCCTCACTGCCTCCCGTGGTAGCCTGTTCCATTCTCTGACTGCCCTCACTACCTCCCGTTGTAGACTGTTCCACTCTCTGACTGCCCTCACTGCCTCCCGTGGTAGCCTATTCCACTCTGTGACTGGCCTCACTACCTCCCATGGTAGCCTGTTCCACTCTCTGACTGCCCTCACTACCTCCCATGGTAGCCTGTTCCACTCTCTGACTGCCCTCACTACCTCCCGTTGTAACCTGTTCCACTCTCTGACTGCCCTCACTACCTCCCGTTGTAACCTGTTCCACTCTCTGACTGCCCTTACTGCCTCTGGTGGTAGCTTGCTCCACTCTCTGACTACCCTCAGTGTTAAACTTTTTCCTAATATCTAATTTTAGTCATCCCATTGCTTCTTGTAATTCCTTGTTCTAATGAGAATAGGGCAGTTCCCTCTGCACTGTGACTACTTTTCAGATATTTGTAGACCGCTATTAAGTCTCCTCTCAGCCTTCTCTTTTGCAAACTAAACATTCTTAGTTCTTTTAGCCAGTCTTCATATGACATGGTTTGCAGACCTTCTGACATCTTGGTTCCTCTTCTCTGGACTTGCTCCAATATATCGATGTCTTTTTTTGAATTGGGGCACCCATAACTGTACACAAGTGGGGTCTGACCAAGGCAGAGTATAGGGGAATAATTACAACTCTGTAAATGGTGGTAGAGAAAGGAGGGACACTACAATATCTCATCTTTTTTTGTGCTGCTGAGATTGTTCCTGTGAGAGGGGGGAGGGAGCTTCAGGGAAAGATAGCAGTTTGGTTCACAGCGCACTTTTAGAAGATCCTAGTCACTCAACAGGTGAGGAGAGTTAAATCCAATATTTTTAGCTAACCTATTAAAATAAGAACACATTTTTCTTTCCCCCATCCTTTGGCACCAGAGGTTTTTTGCAGTGCCTTTCTCCCCCTGAGTCTTATTCAGTCGGGGATGAAGATGGCCAAACCGAGATGGTTTTTTGTCTTATATGCTAGATTTCGGCAAGGTTCTTGCACATAGTCTTGCACACTCACAAGTAGGAAGAATATATTTTCTTTTTTGTTGGTTTTGTGATTTTCAAAGTTTAGTGTCCCTTTTAGTGAAGCCGAATATTAATTTGACAGCTGTAACAAGCGCGCCGGACTTTGAGTTGCCCTTTCATGTTCACTATAGCTTTCCAAATTCCCACTTGCATGCCAGACTTTCTCGGGCAGTGACAGCCTTGCCCCTTACGTGATAGAACTGCTGATGGGGAAAGTGTGGGGACGTCATCCTCTGACCTTAGTTAATCTACACTACTCCATCTCCACAGGCACAGCTTGTTCAGACTGCTGATCGCCTTCTCTTTTTTCAGTGTGTGGTTTCTTTATACGCCGGTCTAGAAGCAATAAATATTTGGGAATAAAGTAGCTGGTATTCATTTAAGGTTAGTTTGGGGCTTGAGGATATGATGAATAGGCTTTAATTTACATGCCGGCGGTTTGGTAAGTGGTGGCTTTTGCCACTAGACAGCCCAAAGCCCACAGCAGTCACATGTAACTAGATCTAATGAGCTGTGTGCTGCTATGTGTAGTGAAGATAGATGGAACGTGTAAAGCTCTGCTGGTGCTTGTGATAAGTTAAGACACTTTAATTAATAAAGAAAACTTCATCTTGAAGATTGGAGAGCTGGAAAATTAAGTTGTGGAGGCCGATTTACCAAAAGTAAACACTAAACCAAGGAGGCATTATAGAAATGAGGGTCGTCGGACCATAAAAAATATATTTATCTCATTCCAATGTTAGCCAGGTATATTAGAGGTGACTGTCAGACATAGTGACAGAGGACATAGGCATTTTAATGTTTAAGAACAGGATTGTGGAACCGGTAAGCCAAAGCTCCAACTTCTCAAATTCCAGGATTCCGACTCTGTTCTGTAGAGGAGGAGCTTCACGACTGAAACCCCGGTCTGTAGAGGAGGAGCTTCACGACTAAAACCCCGATCTGTAGAGGAGGAGCTTCACGACTGAAACCCCGGTCTGTAGAGGAGGAGCTTCACGACTGAAACCCCGATCTGTAGAGGAGGAGCTTCACGACTGAAACCCCGATCTGTAGAGGAGGAGCTTCACTATTGAAACCCCGATCTGTAGAGGAGCTTCACTACTGAAACCCCGATCTGTAGAGGAGGAGCTTCACTACTGAAACCCCGATCTGTAGAGGAGGAGCTTCACTACTGAAACCCCGATCTGTAGAGGAGGAGCGTCACTACTGAAATCCCAATCTGTAGAGGACGGGCTTCACTACTGAAACCCCGATCTGTAGAGGATGAGCTTCACTACTGAATCCCCGATCTGTAGAGGAGGAGCGCCACTACTGAATCCCCGATCTGTAGAGGAGGAGCGCCACAACTGAAACTTCGATCTGTAGAGAAGGAGCGCCACTACTGAAACACCGATCTGTAGAGGAGGAGCGCCACTACTCAAACCCCGATCTGAAGAGGAGGAATGCCACTACTGAAACCTTGATCTGTAGAGGAGAAGCACCACTACTGAAACCCTGATCTGTAGAGGAGGAGCTTCACTATTGAAACCCCGATCTGTAGAGGAGGAGCTTCACTACTGAAACCCCGATCTGTAGAGAAGGAGTGCCACGACTAAAACCCCGATCTGTAGAGGAGGAGCTTCGCTACTGAATGAGGGTCATCGGACTATAAAAAATATATTTATCTCATTCCAACGTTAGCCAGGTATATTAGAGGTGACTGTCAGACATAGTGACAGAGGACATAGGCATTTTAATGTTTAAGAACAGGGCTGTGGAACCGGTAAGCCAAAGCTCCAAATCCAACTTCTCAATTTCCAGGACTGCTACTACGATCTGTAGAGGAGAAGCTTCAAAACTGAAATACCGATCTGTAGAGGAGGAGCGCCACGATTGAAACCCCGATCTGTAGAGGAGGAGCTTCATGACTGAAACCCCGATCTGTAAAGGAGGAGCGCCACTACTGAAACTTCGATCTGTAGAGGAGGAGCTTCACGACTGAAACCCGATCTCTAGAGGAGGAGCGCCACGACTGAAACCCCGATCTGTAGAGGAGGAGCTTCACTACTGAAACCCTGATCTGTAGAGGAGGAGCGTCACTACTGAAACCCCGATCTGTAGAGGAGGAATGCCACAACTGAAACTCCGATCTGTAGAGGAGGAGCGCCACAACTGAAACCCTGATCTGTAGAGGAAGAGTGTCACTACTGAAACTCCGATCTGTAGAAAAGGAGCTTCACTACTAAAACCCCGATCTGTGGAGGAGGAGCACCACAACTGAAACCCCGATCTGTGGAGGAGGAGCTTCACTACTGAAACCCCGATCTGTAGAGGAGGAGCTTCACTACTGAAACCCTGATCTGTAGAGAAGGAGCGCCACTACTGAAACCCCGATCTGTAGAGGAGAAGCTTCACTACTGAAACCCCGATCTGTAGAGGAGGAGCTTCACTACTGAAACCCTGATCTGTAGAGAAGGAGCGCCACTACTGAAACCCCGATCTGTAGAGGAGGAGCTTCACTACTGAAACCCTGATCTGTAGAGAAGGAGCGCCACTACTGAAACCCCGATCTGTAGAGGAGGAGCTTCACTACTGAATCCCCGATCTGTAGAGGAGAAGCTTCACTACTGAAACCCCGATCTGTAGAGGAGAAGCTTCACTACTGAAACCCCGATCTGTAGAGGAGGAGCTTCACTACTGAAACCCTGATCTGTAGAGGAGGAGCTTCACTACTGAACCCTGATCTGTAGAGAAGGAGCGCCACTACTGAAATCCCAATCTGTAGAGGAAGAGCTTCACTACTGACCCTGGACATAAAGTGCAGCACAGATTCATCTCAACTAAAAGCTTAGATCCTTAGATCAGGAATAGAACAGACATTTATAGGACATTTAATAACGTTCCCAAATTCTTATGAAAAAATATTTATCACATACTGCCTTCAACTCTGCACCAAATTTATCGTACTGTATATTTTAGGAGTCGGAGTCAGTCCATCTTATATAGACTCCGATTCCACCAATATGGACACCAACTCTTACTCCAAGTCCAAACCACTGTTAAAGGAGCACTATGGTCACATGGACATAATGAGCATTTGGTGAGTTTTTTTTACCTTATTCTTTAAAAGCCAAAAACAAGGGGTGGATAAAAAATACAAAAGTGGTGCTCATGTTTCAGTTATACTTGACTGTGGCATAGTCGAATTCCAGTGACCCATACTTACATCTTTTCTTTTGTCCCCTTACCATTAACGGCTATGAAATAAACACAGACAACAGAGTTGGATGAAATGGCCGCAGCAGCCTTTTATTTAACATGTACACATCAGAAAATAACTCAGGTTGGGTGGAGTCCTTGAAGCTCATAATCTGGTGATTAACTAGTACCTTATTAACATTACCTTCCCCCTGACCCACACTTACTCCCAGCCGTAACCACTAGAGTTGAGCAAGTACCTAACTATTCGTACTCACTATACTCATAACGAGGACTGTCTACTACTTGTGTGTTCGTTCCGAATAGTTTGTGCAATGCAAGTCAATGGGGATTACTCGCAATGTAACGAGTAACCTGAATGCCGCACTATTCGCTACTCACACGAATAATATGGCATTCGTGTTACTCATTACATTACGAGTTTTTCCCCATTACTTGCATTGCACACACTATTCGGAATGAATACGTATTAGACAGTACTTGTTATGGTATAACATTGAGATCCAAAGGTTATAGGCAACAACTCAAAAATGCATTTAAAACACAAGACACAAGAGTCTTTAAATTCACCAATAATTGAAAACACCCCATAGACATCATGATGCAAATGTATAAAACATTTTATTAGTAATAGTGCACAGGGTATTACAAAATTACAGAGCAATAATCAAAGAGAACCGGAATGGGTAGTGAAGGAAGAGGGGAGAGCCCCACGTGACCCAGGAAGTCAGTTTAATAGAAGCAGGACCTGCCAAACAATCTAATATGAGTAGCAGCCAACTATCCATAGAAGGCCCATATAGGAACCAAATGATCCAAAGTGCCACTAGTCAATAACCCAAAAACATAGGCAATAGCCTTATGTTAGGTCATACATCCGTATAACTAAGGCCTGTGTATGGGAACCTGACATGAAGGCCGGGGTATGCCATACAGCAGGGCTATAACCCCAAATGACAAACAAACAGGGGTGCCCAGGCTGTGTAGCTCAACCGACTAACTATGAGGCAAGGAGGCTTACCCGTAAGGCAGACAGTCCCGGATCCTGAGGCACGTGGGGACCGACGTCCCAACACGTGTTTCGTCCAATACTTCGTCGGGGGACGGTAATTAAAAAGTGTGAGGAGTGGAGTTTAAAAAGGGGAGCCAATTTGTCACTGGCACGCCCCCATTCCCCATGTGTGCTGTGGTGGGTGGCCGCTACGGAGCGCGCCGCGGCACAGTCTCGGCGGCCGGAAACCGGCTAGACGGGAACTTCCGGTGACGTCACCAATAGTACATCCGGTTTCCCTCCGCAACGAGCGTTACCACGGACGCGATCAGGCGGAAGCCACCACAGCACTACATCAGATGGACCAACACCTTGTGGAACCACCGGTTTAGCCACCAAAATCCCATCATCCACCATATGGTATCTAATGCATAGATATGTATTAGGCAAAGAATGGAAAAATCCCCTAGTGACCACTCTAAAAGGATTATATTACAGGGTATATATGCATTATACATTATTCGTATATATACACCACAGGTGGTTGCATACAGAAATGAAAATCCCCCAATAATACCTATAGAGGAGATCTATTACAAAACACATACACATATGCATTATTCATATACAAAACACCAGAGATGGTGCCAATGTGGAAGAGAAACAGAGGAAAAAAGGAGAAGAAAGAAGATAGGCAGACGTCTGCAAAGGAAGAATAAGTATAGGAACATGGACCAAAAATATACATGCTGGTTTCAACATAAAGACAATTCCAGACAATCCATTTCCATATTGTCTGCCACAATTTCGTGACCTCTCAATCCTCTGTTGTTCTGTAGACACATATAGACTTCCATTTCTTCTGGATCGAAATGGATGGCAGGCTCTTGGGGATGGTGGAGGCGGAGGAACAAGTGGGATAGGAGGCGGAGGGAGGGGGGAGGAAGGAGATGCGGGTGGGAGGAGAGGGAAGGGGGGGGGGAGGGGAGGAGGGGGGTTTTTTTGGGGGGGGGGGGGGAGGGAAGGGGAGGGGAAGGAGGGGACACAAGAGGGGGCCAGAAGGTGGAGGTTCATGACAAAAACAGGTCCCTTAAAATTAAACGAAAGAAAAAGACACACTGTTAAAAGAGTCATAGGACCACCAATAAATACAACAAGAAAGACACATCTAAAAGTATATCTAAAGATGCGCAAGAGGTTTACGCAATTGTTCACACCTCTATTGCGCAGTCATGGAGGACACAGTCACCCAGAGGACCAATTTACGAGTCACTTAAATCCGGCTGGGAGGAGCACAGCCCCCCACCAGTCGGACTTATTTAGGAAATCACCACTGTGGCAGTAAGAATCTCACTACCACTGTGGGGATACGGACAACCGTTATAAATATGAAGCAAAAGAAAGCCGTTCATTTAGTCCGTCCGGAGCCTGAGTACCCAAGACGAAAATCCAACGGCACTCCACTTGTGCCAACCGTTTTTTGAGGTCACCGCCCCGAATACCCAGGTGTATCTTGTCGATACCACGGATCTTCAGGGATGTGGGGTCACAATTATGGACCTCCCTAAAGTGTCTGGGTATCGTTTTAAGGGATTCGGGGTTGGTGGCCTCTTTGGCCGCCAGAACATCACGCACATGTTCCCTTGTGCGGATTCGGAGCTCACGTGAGGTCAGACCGACATATACCTTGTTGCAGCCACATGTGGCGTAGTATATTACGCCAGATGTGCTGCAAGAGATATATGCCCGAATGGAAAACTCCCTCTTTCCGTCCGCTGAGCAAAAAGTTGTAGCTCGGATGATGTTCTGGCAGCCACGGCAGCTACCGCAAGGGTAGCAACCTACACGTTGGGGACCACATCCAAAAAGGGGGGTACTCTTGGCCACATAGTGGCTATGCACTAATGTGTCCCTGAGACTCCTACCCCTCCTTGCCGTCATCAAAGGACGTTCTGGTAAATAACCACGAAGGGAGGGCTCAGTATGGAGAATGGCCCAATGTTTGTTTAATATGCCTCTGATTTGGTCCCACTGTCGACAGTAAGTGGAGATGAATCTCGCCACTGGACTAGATGTAGATTTAGTAATAACATTCCCAGAGAGGAGCTGATCCCGCTGGGAATGTTTGGCACGTTGGTAACCCTTTTTGATGGACCTCTTACTATACCCCCTCAAAAGGAACCTCTCCCTCATATCCCCTGATTCGGATTCAAAACCATGATCCGACGAGCACAGTCTGCGTAACCGCAAAAACTGGCCCGTCGGGATGGCATTCACCGTTGACCTGGGGTGACTCGAGGTGGCATGGAGGAGGGAATTAACCGAAGTAGTCTTCCTAAAGATGGTAGTAGAAACAGCCCCGCTAGACTCCACCGAGATTCGAATGTCCAAAAATTCGATGGTCCTTGGTCCGACCTGATGAGTTAGGTAGATGTTATAGCTGTTGGAGTTAAGGCGACGCACAAAATCCTCCAGCTCAGAACCGGTTCCCCCCCAGACGACCAGGATGTCGTCAATATAGCGCAGCCAACACTGCGCATGGGAGCTCGCCGGCACGCCGTCCCCGAAAACCTCCCTCTCCCAGTATCCGAGAAAGAGGTTTGCGTAAGACGGCGCACAGGCCGCCCCCATCGCAGTACCGCGCCGCTGGAGGAAGAACCGGTCCCGAAACACAAAGAAGTTGTGCGTCAATATAAACTCCAACAGCTCCAAAACAAGGGCGGACAAGGACCCATCGAGACTACTCGAATCAAGGTAGAATCGCACGGCGGTCAGCCCATCCTGATGTCCAATACTGGAGTAGAGGGCCTCCACATCTATTGTTACCAAGATAGCCTCCTCCTCCAAGGTAAGACCCTCCACTCTCCTTAGGACGTCAGCAGTGTCTCTGACATAAGAGGGCAACGTCTCCACTAAGGGATGTAAGTAGTATTCAATAAATTTACATGTGACGTCGCACAGCCCTCCCATGCCAGAGACAATGGGACGCCCAGGAGGTGTTTTTGGGTTTTTGTGAATCTTGGGGAGGAGGTAAAAAGTTGGAACAACAGGTGTTTTTACTAGGAGGCCCTCATAGATTTTTTTAGGGATAATTCCCTCCTCGAATGCCTTAAGTAAAATCAACTCCAGGTCATTGGCGAAGCCGCGTATGGGGTTATGATGGAGAGGTTCGTATGCCTCCCGATCCCTCAATTGCCGCCATGCCTCCTTCTCATATAGCTCCACCGGCCAGATTACCACATTCCCGCCCTTGTCGGCAGGTTTAATCACCACCCCGTCCAATGATTCAATCTCGCGTAGTGCCATTTGTTGTTGTCGAGAGAGGTTGTTTTTACCCCCTCTCCGTGGAAGTTGTTGAATGTCCTTTGACACTAATTCACAGAAGATCTGAATCGGGGGGCATAAAGACAAGGGCGGAAAAGTGGCAGACCTCGGCATGGTGTGGCGTGGGAAATTACCTGCTTGTTGGTAAGCCGACTCCTCCTCTAGCTCCTCAAGTGCAGCAATAGCCTCCTGTTCACGGATGGAAGTACTAGGTTCCCCAGTGGCTCTCTTGGAGTGTAGTTTGTGTAGTACCAACTTCCGCAAGAACAGATGGAGGTCTTTAATTACTGAAAAGAGATTGAAGTTAGTATGGGGCACAAATGACAACCCCAACTTCAACACCTCCGTCTGCATGGGGGTGAGGACATGCTTGGATAAGTTGATTACCTCCATCTGTCCATCACCACCCTTTTTCCGGGCCAGAGGAGGAGGGGCTGACCGTCCGCCACCCATCGCCAAGGTCTGTTGATTCCGAGCCAGGACTGACCTAGTGTTTGGTCTTACATTCCTACTATGTTCAGGGGCAATGTCCTCCTCCAATGAGGACATAGATGAGGCGGATATTGACATGGACGAGGCCTGGTGTTTCTTCTTTTTGGGGAAGGAAATACCCCGCCAGCGGAAGACTTGACCATTTTTATAGTCCGTGACGTCCCGTTGGTATTTCTTTGTCTTGGTACTCAGGATCTCCTTTTCCCACTTAGTGAACTCCTTATCAAGTGAGTCGTTATACTTGGACAACTCCTCAGGGGTGAGTTCCGAGTCTAGGTTGGCCTGAGCGTCTGCAATTTCACTCTCCAAGTCTTTAATGGATTTTTCATTCAGCTCTATAAGGAGCTGCATGAAAATCCTGGAGCAGTTAGGCGCGGCCTCTTCCCACTTGGTTTTAACCGTCTCATCTGAGACCACAAAAGAAGGGAAGACCCTGACTCGTAAACCCCTGGGGACAAGTCCCCTATCGATGTATCTTTTCATAAAAGCCACATTCCACCACAGTCGTGTCTTCTTATTCAACATAGTTTTAAGACTATTCATGCGGTCTATGGTGGACCTAGAACTCATGGTAGGTAACTCCTCCCCTCCAGCCTCAAATACTCTGTCCAGTTGCGTTTCCCACGTTTTTTCGCGGGCTTTATGATCCATGGATACTTGGATAAGGCCTGTGATAAACCACAGAATAACTGTCAAATATAACATTGAGATCCAAAGGTTATAGGCAACAACTCAAAAATGCATTTAAAACACAAGACACAAGAGTCTTTAAATTCACCAATAATTGAAAACACCCCATAGACATCATGATGCAAATGTATAAAACATTTTATTAGTAATAGTGCACAGGGTATTACAAAATTACAGAGCAATAATCAAAGAGAACCGGAATGGGTAGTGAAGGAAGAGGGGAGAGCCCCACGTGACCCAGGAAGTCAGTTTAATAGAAGCAGGACCTGCCAAACAATCTAATATGAGTAGCAGCCAACTATCCATAGAAGGCCCATATAGGAACCAAATGATCCAAAGTGCCACTAGTCAATAACCCAAAAACATAGGCAATAGCCTTATGTTAGGTCATACATCCGTATAACTAAGGCCTGTGTATGGGAACCTGACATGAAGGCCGGGGTATGCCATACAGCAGGGCTATAACCCCAAATGACAAACAAACAGGGGTGCCCAGGCTGTGTAGCTCAACCGACTAACTATGAGGCAAGGAGGCTTACCCGTAAGGCAGACAGTCCCGGATCCTGAGGCACGTGGGGACCGACGTCCCAACACGTGTTTCGTCCAATACTTCGTCGGGGGACGGTAATTAAAAAGTGTGAGGAGTGGAGTTTAAAAAGGGGAGCCAATTTGTCACTGGCACGCCCCCATTCCCCATGTGTGCTGTGGTGGGTGGCCGCTACGGAGCGCGCCGCGGCACAGTCTCGGCGGCCGGAAACCGGCTAGACGGGAACTTCCGGTGACGTCACCAATAGTACATCCGGTTTCCCTCCGCAACGAGCGTTACCACGGACGCGATCAGGCGGAAGCCACCACAGCACTACATCAGATGGACCAACACCTTGTGGAACCACCGGTTTAGCCACCAAAATCCCATCATCCACCATATGGTATCTAATGCATAGATATGTATTAGGCAAAGAATGGAAAAATCCCCTAGTGACCACTCTAAAAGGATTATATTACAGGGTATATATGCATTATACATTATTCGTATATATACACCACAGGTGGTTGCATACAGAAATGAAAATCCCCCAATAATACCTATAGAGGAGATCTATTACAAAACACATACACATATGCATTATTCATATACAAAACACCAGAGATGGTGCCAATGTGGAAGAGAAACAGAGGAAAAAAGGAGAAGAAAGAAGATAGGCAGACGTCTGCAAAGGAAGAATAAGTATAGGAACATGGACCAAAAATATACATGCTGGTTTCAACATAAAGACAATTCCAGACAATCCATTTCCATATTGTCTGCCACAATTTCGTGACCTCTCAATCCTCTGTTGTTCTGTAGACACATATAGACTTCCATTTCTTCTGGATCGAAATGGATGGCAGGCTCTTGGGGATGGTGGAGGCGGAGGAACAAGTGGGATAGGAGGCGGAGGGAGGGGGGAGGAAGGAGATGCGGGTGGGAGGAGAGGGAAGGGGGGGGGGAGGGGAGGAGGGGGGTTTTTTTGGGGGGGGGGGGGGAGGGAAGGGGAGGGGAAGGAGGGGACACAAGAGGGGGCCAGAAGGTGGAGGTTCATGACAAAAACAGGTCCCTTAAAATTAAACGAAAGAAAAAGACACACTGTTAAAAGAGTCATAGGACCACCAATAAATACAACAAGAAAGACACATCTAAAAGTATATCTAAAGATGCGCAAGAGGTTTACGCAATTGTTCACACCTCTATTGCGCAGTCATGGAGGACACAGTCACCCAGAGGACCAATTTACGAGTCACTTAAATCCGGCTGGGAGGAGCACAGCCCCCCACCAGTCGGACTTATTTAGGAAATCACCACTGTGGCAGTAAGAATCTCACTACCACTGTGGGGATACGGACAACCGTTATAAATATGAAGCAAAAGAAAGCCGTTCATTTAGTCCGTCCGGAGCCTGAGTACCCAAGACGAAAATCCAACGGCACTCCACTTGTGCCAACCGTTTTTTGAGGTCACCGCCCCGAATACCCAGGTGTATCTTGTCGATACCACGGATCTTCAGGGATGTGGGGTCACAATTATGGACCTCCCTAAAGTGTCTGGGTATCGTTTTAAGGGATTCGGGGTTGGTGGCCTCTTTGGCCGCCAGAACATCACGCACATGTTCCCTTGTGCGGATTCGGAGCTCACGTGAGGTCAGACCGACATATACCTTGTTGCAGCCACATGTGGCGTAGTATATTACGCCAGATGTGCTGCAAGAGATATATGCCCGAATGGAAAACTCCCTCTTTCCGTCCGCTGAGCAAAAAGTTGTAGCTCGGATGATGTTCTGGCAGCCACGGCAGCTACCGCAAGGGTAGCAACCTACACGTTGGGGACCACATCCAAAAAGGGGGGTACTCTTGGCCACATAGTGGCTATGCACTAATGTGTCCCTGAGACTCCTACCCCTCCTTGCCGTCATCAAAGGACGTTCTGGTAAATAACCACGAAGGGAGGGCTCAGTATGGAGAATGGCCCAATGTTTGTTTAATATGCCTCTGATTTGGTCCCACTGTCGACAGTAAGTGGAGATGAATCTCGCCACTGGACTAGATGTAGATTTAGTAATAACATTCCCAGAGAGGAGCTGATCCCGCTGGGAATGTTTGGCACGTTGGTAACCCTTTTTGATGGACCTCTTACTATACCCCCTCAAAAGGAACCTCTCCCTCATATCCCCTGATTCGGATTCAAAACCATGATCCGACGAGCACAGTCTGCGTAACCGCAAAAACTGGCCCGTCGGGATGGCATTCACCGTTGACCTGGGGTGACTCGAGGTGGCATGGAGGAGGGAATTAACCGAAGTAGTCTTCCTAAAGATGGTAGTAGAAACAGCCCCGCTAGACTCCACCGAGATTCGAATGTCCAAAAATTCGATGGTCCTTGGTCCGACCTGATGAGTTAGGTAGATGTTATAGCTGTTGGAGTTAAGGCGACGCACAAAATCCTCCAGCTCAGAACCGGTTCCCCCCCAGACGACCAGGATGTCGTCAATATAGCGCAGCCAACACTGCGCATGGGAGCTCGCCGGCACGCCGTCCCCGAAAACCTCCCTCTCCCAGTATCCGAGAAAGAGGTTTGCGTAAGACGGCGCACAGGCCGCCCCCATCGCAGTACCGCGCCGCTGGAGGAAGAACCGGTCCCGAAACACAAAGAAGTTGTGCGTCAATATAAACTCCAACAGCTCCAAAACAAGGGCGGACAAGGACCCATCGAGACTACTCGAATCAAGGTAGAATCGCACGGCGGTCAGCCCATCCTGATGTCCAATACTGGAGTAGAGGGCCTCCACATCTATTGTTACCAAGATAGCCTCCTCCTCCAAGGTAAGACCCTCCACTCTCCTTAGGACGTCAGCAGTGTCTCTGACATAAGAGGGCAACGTCTCCACTAAGGGATGTAAGTAGTATTCAATAAATTTACATGTGACGTCGCACAGCCCTCCCATGCCAGAGACAATGGGACGCCCAGGAGGTGTTTTTGGGTTTTTGTGAATCTTGGGGAGGAGGTAAAAAGTTGGAACAACAGGTGTTTTTACTAGGAGGCCCTCATAGATTTTTTTAGGGATAATTCCCTCCTCGAATGCCTTAAGTAAAATCAACTCCAGGTCATTGGCGAAGCCGCGTATGGGGTTATGATGGAGAGGTTCGTATGCCTCCCGATCCCTCAATTGCCGCCATGCCTCCTTCTCATATAGCTCCACCGGCCAGATTACCACATTCCCGCCCTTGTCGGCAGGTTTAATCACCACCCCGTCCAATGATTCAATCTCGCGTAGTGCCATTTGTTGTTGTCGAGAGAGGTTGTTTTTACCCCCTCTCCGTGGAAGTTGTTGAATGTCCTTTGACACTAATTCACAGAAGATCTGAATCGGGGGGCATAAAGACAAGGGCGGAAAAGTGGCAGACCTCGGCATGGTGTGGCGTGGGAAATTACCTGCTTGTTGGTAAGCCGACTCCTCCTCTAGCTCCTCAAGTGCAGCAATAGCCTCCTGTTCACGGATGGAAGTACTAGGTTCCCCAGTGGCTCTCTTGGAGTGTAGTTTGTGTAGTACCAACTTCCGCAAGAACAGATGGAGGTCTTTAATTACTGAAAAGAGATTGAAGTTAGTATGGGGCACAAATGACAACCCCAACTTCAACACCTCCGTCTGCATGGGGGTGAGGACATGCTTGGATAAGTTGATTACCTCCATCTGTCCATCACCACCCTTTTTCCGGGCCAGAGGAGGAGGGGCTGACCGTCCGCCACCCATCGCCAAGGTCTGTTGATTCCGAGCCAGGACTGACCTAGTGTTTGGTCTTACATTCCTACTATGTTCAGGGGCAATGTCCTCCTCCAATGAGGACATAGATGAGGCGGATATTGACATGGACGAGGCCTGGTGTTTCTTCTTTTTGGGGAAGGAAATACCCCGCCAGCGGAAGACTTGACCATTTTTATAGTCCGTGACGTCCCGTTGGTATTTCTTTGTCTTGGTACTCAGGATCTCCTTTTCCCACTTAGTGAACTCCTTATCAAGTGAGTCGTTATACTTGGACAACTCCTCAGGGGTGAGTTCCGAGTCTAGGTTGGCCTGAGCGTCTGCAATTTCACTCTCCAAGTCTTTAATGGATTTTTCATTCAGCTCTATAAGGAGCTGCATGAAAATCCTGGAGCAGTTAGGCGCGGCCTCTTCCCACTTGGTTTTAACCGTCTCATCTGAGACCACAAAAGAAGGGAAGACCCTGACTCGTAAACCCCTGGGGACAAGTCCCCTATCGATGTATCTTTTCATAAAAGCCACATTCCACCACAGTCGTGTCTTCTTATTCAACATAGTTTTAAGACTATTCATGCGGTCTATGGTGGACCTAGAACTCATGGTAGGTAACTCCTCCCCTCCAGCCTCAAATACTCTGTCCAGTTGCGTTTCCCACGTTTTTTCGCGGGCTTTATGATCCATGGATACTTGGATAAGGCCTGTGATAAACCACAGAATAACTGTCAAATATAACATTGAGATCCAAAGGTTATAGGCAACAACTCAAAAATGCATTTAAAACACAAGACACAAGAGTCTTTAAATTCACCAATAATTGAAAACACCCCATAGACATCATGATGCAAATGTATAAAACATTTTATTAGTAATAGTGCACAGGGTATTACAAAATTACAGAGCAATAATCAAAGAGAACCGGAATGGGTAGTGAAGGAAGAGGGGAGAGCCCCACGTGACCCAGGAAGTCAGTTTAATAGAAGCAGGACCTGCCAAACAATCTAATATGAGTAGCAGCCAACTATCCATAGAAGGCCCATATAGGAACCAAATGATCCAAAGTGCCACTAGTCAATAACCCAAAAACATAGGCAATAGCCTTATGTTAGGTCATACATCCGTATAACTAAGGCCTGTGTATGGGAACCTGACATGAAGGCCGGGGTATGCCATACAGCAGGGCTATAACCCCAAATGACAAACAAACAGGGGTGCCCAGGCTGTGTAGCTCAACCGACTAACTATGAGGCAAGGAGGCTTACCCGTAAGGCAGACAGTCCCGGATCCTGAGGCACGTGGGGACCGACGTCCCAACACGTGTTTCGTCCAATACTTCGTCGGGGGACGGTAATTAAAAAGTGTGAGGAGTGGAGTTTAAAAAGGGGAGCCAATTTGTCACTGGCACGCCCCCATTCCCCATGTGTGCTGTGGTGGGTGGCCGCTACGGAGCGCGCCGCGGCACAGTCTCGGCGGCCGGAAACCGGCTAGACGGGAACTTCCGGTGACGTCACCAATAGTACATCCGGTTTCCCTCCGCAACGAGCGTTACCACGGACGCGATCAGGCGGAAGCCACCACAGCACTACATCAGATGGACCAACACCTTGTGGAACCACCGGTTTAGCCACCAAAATCCCATCATCCACCATATGGTATCTAATGCATAGATATGTATTAGGCAAAGAATGGAAAAATCCCCTAGTGACCACTCTAAAAGGATTATATTACAGGGTATATATGCATTATACATTATTCGTATATATACACCACAGGTGGTTGCATACAGAAATGAAAATCCCCCAATAATACCTATAGAGGAGATCTATTACAAAACACATACACATATGCATTATTCATATACAAAACACCAGAGATGGTGCCAATGTGGAAGAGAAACAGAGGAAAAAAGGAGAAGAAAGAAGATAGGCAGACGTCTGCAAAGGAAGAATAAGTATAGGAACATGGACCAAAAATATACATGCTGGTTTCAACATAAAGACAATTCCAGACAATCCATTTCCATATTGTCTGCCACAATTTCGTGACCTCTCAATCCTCTGTTGTTCTGTAGACACATATAGACTTCCATTTCTTCTGGATCGAAATGGATGGCAGGCTCTTGGGGATGGTGGAGGCGGAGGAACAAGTGGGATAGGAGGCGGAGGGAGGGGGGAGGAAGGAGATGCGGGTGGGAGGAGAGGGAAGGGGGGGGGGAGGGGAGGAGGGGGGTGTTTTTTTTGGGGGGGGGGGGGAGGGAAGGGGAGGGGAAGGAGGGGACACCTCTCCTCCCACCCGCATCTCCTTCCTCCCCCCTCCCTCCGCCTCCTATCCCACTTGTTCCTCCGCCTCCACCATCCCCAAGAGCCTGCCATCCATTTCGATCCAGAAGAAATGGAAGTCTATATGTGTCTACAGAACAACAGAGGATTGAGAGGTCACGAAATTGTGGCAGACAATATGGAAATGGATTGTCTGGAATTGTCTTTATGTTGAAACCAGCATGTATATTTTTGGTCCATGTTCCTATACTTATTCTTCCTTTGCAGACGTCTGCCTATCTTCTTTCTTCTCCTTTTTTCCTCTGTTTCTCTTCCACATTGGCACCATCTCTGGTGTTTTGTATATGAATAATGCATATGTGTATGTGTTTTGTAATAGATCTCCTCTATAGGTATTATTGGGGGATTTTCATTTCTGTATGCAACCACCTGTTTTGTATATATACGAATAATGTATAATGCATATATACCCTGTAATATAATCCTTTTAGAGTGGTCACTAGGGGATTTTTCCATTCTTTGCCTAATACATATCTATGCATTAGATACCATATGGTGGATGATGGGATTTTGGTGGCTAAACCGGTGGTTCCACAAGGTGTTGGTCCATCTGATGTAGTGCTGTGGTGGCTTCCGCCTGATCGCGTCCGTGGTAACGCTCGTTGCGGAGGGAAACCGGATGTACTATTGGTGACGTCACCGGAAGTTCCCGTCTAGCCGGTTTCCGGCCGCCGAGACTGTGCCGCGGCGCGCTCCGTAGCGGCCACCCACCACAGCACACATGGGGAATGGGGGCGTGCCAGTGACAAATTGGCTCCCCTTTTTAAACTCCACTCCTCACACTTTTTAATTACCGTCCCCCGACGAAGTATTGGACGAAACACGTGTTGGGACGTCGGTCCCCACGTGCCTCAGGATCCGGGACTGTCTGCCTTACGGGTAAGCCTCCTTGCCTCATAGTTAGTCGGTTGAGCTACACAGCCTGGGCACCCCTGTTTGTTTGTCATTTGGGGTTATAGCCCTGCTGTATGGCATACCCCGGCCTTCATGTCAGGTTCCCATACACAGGCCTTAGTTATACGGATGTATGACCTAACATAAGGCTATTGCCTATGTTTTTGGGTTATTGACTAGTGGCACTTTGGATCATTTGGTTCCTATATGGGCCTTCTATGGATAGTTGGCTGCTACTCATATTAGATTGTTTGGCAGGTCCTGCTTCTATTAAACTGACTTCCTGGGTCACGTGGGGCTCTCCCCTCTTCCTTCACTACCCATTCCGGTTCTCTTTGATTATTGCTCTGTAATTTTGTAATACCCTGTGCACTATTACTAATAAAATGTTTTATACATTTGCATCATGATGTCTATGGGGTGTTTTCAATTATTGGTGAATTTAAAGACTCTTGTGTCTTGTGTTTTAAGTACTTGTTATGGGCATAGCAAGCACGAATAGTTAGCTACTCGCTCAACTCTAGTAACCACCCACTCGGGAGTACTAATAGAGAAGGGGGGGGGGGATAAATACAAAACACGGGACCCGACATTCCATTGTCAGCAGTCCCCCAAATTACCAGACCACCAACCCAAACTGGCAAATTAAAGGTATCCATATCTTATGAGCCCCAAGTAACACTTTACACCAACTTCAAGCACCCATGCCAACCACCACTCAGCTACCATGACCCGGTTACCACTCAATAGGGAGGGACTATCCCAGGGGAAACACAGGCCAAAGGCATCCTCCACCCCTAGGCTGCCCTGTATAATCCCAAATGGTCCCCCACCTCCCACCTTGCAGTCACCTCCCCCTAACCAAAGTCATGCAGGCCTCCACCCACACCCAGGGAGGGGTTCTGGTCCTACACTTTTCCTCTGATGTTTCCACTCTTGGTTTTGGCTACAAATACTGAGGTAAAAAACTCACCAAATACTTAATGTGGGCCTTAAAACAAAATGAGTCCAAAGGTTTTTGGGCTGTTTCCCGTATTTTATAGAATGTCATAAAGATTCAAAGATCAAAAAAAGTAATAGCAAATGGTCCACCGCATTCCCAACCATGGCCAGTGGCTATCGTTGGGCCTAGTTATCATATTAGAATCTCGGGAGTATCACAGCCTTCTGAATGGCCGTCCATAGGTTGTCACTTAGGATCCCCACCTGTCAATACTTAATACTCTTAGTCCAGGTCTACATTGCCTTTGATTCCCATGTTAGTGACTTCATTAGGGCTTAGTGTATGCTTTGTTGGACATAATTTGAGGCAGGAATCAAGAGGTGGTTAACTGGGTTTTTGGTTCCATCCTCCAATATAGCCAAAGATAATGTCGGACCACGCACACAGGGATTCCATCTGCATCTTGACAGTAAATGACAGCGCCAGCGTAAATTCCTGAATCCAGTTTTCCAGGGATAAGTCCCGATGGAGCCAATGACGTGGAGATCAAAGGCAATGTGAACCTGGTCTTAGTGCGCACCCCAGATTTATGGAAATACTGAATAATGGCCTCAGTAGAAAGCGCAGTACAACATCAACTTGAGATGGTCATACATATTAGATGTTAGATGAAAAACCCTGAGTAGAACAAGGGGAAACTGTCCAATGTGTCGGATGATGTTCTGACTTTCTTTTAATGACAGATCTTTGGAAATTTGAGGACTGGGCATGTTGGATTACAACATGCCCAATCCTTTTGGCATTAAGGGAGATAAGACTTACCTCTCTTTTCCTTCTGGGCGGAAAATAGCTATTGACCAACTGAGCGTTTAAGCAAAAACTATCTGAAGTGTGGAACTATCCTAAGGTCACCCATATCTACTGGATGCCAACTCATGGGAAGAGAATTCTATGAAATGATGTGACCCTTCTTTATGCCCCCCATGTTCACCCCATGAATCTGCTGTTATGCAGTTACATGATGCAGTGTTTGGCCTCTTTCTGCTTTACACGTGTCACTAATTGTTACAGGTCTCGTGTTATAAGTCGTTACACGGAAAAGAAAGAATTTATACAAGTTCTATATGTGAGAACGAGCTCACTGATCACTCCCTAGGTCTGCAGGTAGGTGAGAACGAGCTCACTGATCACTCCCTAGGTCTGCAGGTAGGTGAGAACGAGCTCACTGATCACTCCCTAGGTCTGCAGGTAGGTGAGAACGAGCTCACTGATCACTCCCTAGGTCTGCAGGTAGGTGAGAACGAGCTCACTGATCACTCCCTAGGTCTGCAGGTAGGTGAGAACGGGCTCACTGATCACTCCCTAGGTCTGCAGGTAGGTGAGAACGGGCTCACTGATCACTCCCTAGGTCTGCAGGTAGGTGAGAACGAGCTCACTGATCACTCCCTAGGTCTGCAGGTAGGTGAGAACGAGCTCACTGATCACTCCCTAGGTCTGCAGGTATGTGAGAACGAGCTCACTGATCACTCCCTAGGTCTGCAGGTAGGTGAGAACGAGCTCACTGATCACTCCCTAGGTCTGCAGGTAGGTGAGAACGAGCTCACTGATCACTCCCTAGGTCTGCAGGTAGGTGAGAACGGGCTCACTGATCACTCCCTAGGTCTGCAGGTAGGTGAGAACGAGCTCACTGATCACTCCCTAGGTCTGCAGGTAGGTGAGAACGAGCTCACTGATCACTCCCTAGGTCTGCAGGTAGGTGAGAACGAGCTCACTGATCACTCCCTAGGTCTGCAGGTAGGTGAGAACGAGCTCACTGATCACTCCCTAGGTCTGCAGGTAGGTGAGAACGGGCTCACTGATCACTCCCTAGGTCTGCAGGTAGGTGAACCCTATTTACACACCGTGACCAGAGATAAGGTGATTAACTTCAGATACTCATCATCTACATCCTCCAAAATCAACACCTTGACCGATGGGGAGACCGAGGGATCCAGTAACAGAGGTCACCATCAGAACGAGGGACAAGAGGTGATTAGCGCCCAAGGAACGTCGGCTGCAGACAACGGAACTCTGCTCATAAATGCTCCTACTTACTCCAAACTATTCCCAGTTTTGCCGTTCGGTTATTGACCCCAACGTACAACCAGGATCCACCATTTATCATGACGCCTGGAATCCTCAACAAGAACTGAACGCGGAAATACAATTAACACTTAATGTATTGCTAATAATTTCTCATATATAGATAGATAGAGGGATAGATAGAGGGATAGATAGATAGAGGGATAGATAGATAGAGGGATAGATAGAGGGATAGATAGAGGGATAGATAGATAGATAGATAGATAGATAGAGGGATAGATAGAGGGATAGATAGATAGAGGGATAGATAGATAGATAGATAGATAGAGGGATAGATAGATAGATAGATAGAGGGATAGATAGAGGGATAGATAGATAGATAGATAGATAGATAGAGGGATAGATAGATAGAGGGATAGATAGAGGGATAGATAGATAGAGGGATAGATAGAGGGATAGATAGAGGGATACATAGATAGATAGATAGATGGATAGATAGATGGAAAGATAGATAGATAGATAGATAGATAGATAGATAGAGGGATAGATAGATAGATAGAGGGATAGATAGAGGGAGGGATAGATAGAGGGATAGATAGGTAGATAGATAGATAGATAGAGGGATAGATAGATAGATAGATAGATAGAGGGATAGATAGATAGATAGATAGATAGATAGATAGATAGATAGATAGATAGATAGAGGGATAGATAGATAGAGGGAGGGGTAGATAGATAGATGGATAGATAGATAGATAGATAGAGGGATAAATAGAGGGATAGATAGATAGATAGATAGATAGATAGAGGGATAGATAGAGGGAGGGATAGATAGATAGATGGATAGATGGATAGATAGAGGGATAGATAGAGAGATAGCTAGATAGATAGATAGATAGATAGATAGATAGAGGGATAGATAGAGGGATAGATAGATAGATAGATAGATAGAGGGATAGATAGAGGGATAGATAGAGAGATAGCTAGATAGATAGATAGATAGATAGAGGGATAGATAGAGGGATAGATAGATAGATAGATAGATGGATAGATAGATAGAGGGATAGATAGATAGATAGATAAATAGAGGGATAGATAGAGGGATAGATAGATAGATAGATAGATAGATAGATAGATAGAGGGATAGATAGATAGAGGGATAGATAGATGGATAGATAGATAGATAGATAGATAGAAGGATAGATAGATAGAGGGATAGATAGATAGATAGAGGGATAGATAGATAGATAGATAGATAGATAGAGGGATAGATAGATAGATAGATAGATAGATAGATAGAGGGAGGGATAGATAGATAGATAGATAGATAGAGGGATAGATAGATAGATAGAGGGATAGATAGATAGATAGAGGGATAGATAGATAGATAGATAGATAGAGGGATAGATAGATAGATAGATAGATAGAGGGATAGATAGATAGATAGAGGGATAGATAGATAGATAGATAGATAGATAGATAGATAGATAGATAGATAGATAGATAGATAGAGGGATAGATAGATAGATAGATAGATAGATAGAGGGATAGATAGATAGATAGATAGATAGAGGGATAGATAGATAGAGGGATAGATAGAGAGATAGATAGAGGGATAGATGGATGGATGGATAGATAGATAGATATATACAGTTAGGTCCAGAAATCTTTGGACAGTGACACAATTTTCGCGAGTTGGGCTCTGCATGCCACCACATTGGATTTGAAATGAAACCTCTACAACAGAATTCAAGTGCAGATTGTAACGTTTAATTTGAAGGTTTGAACAAAAATATCTGATAGAAATTGTAGGAATTGTCACATTTCTTTACAAACACTCCACATTTTAGGAGGTCAAAAGTAATTGGACAAATAAACCAAACCCAAACAAAATATTTTTATTTTCAATATTTTGTTGCGAATCCTTTGGAGGCAATCACTGCCTTAAGTGTGGAACCCATGGACATCACCAAACGCTGGGTTTCCTCCTTCTTAATGCTTTGCCAGGCCTTTACAGCCGCAGCCTTCAGGTCTTGCTTGTTTGTGGGTCTTTCCGTCTTAAGTTTGGATTTGAGCAAGTGAAATGCATGCTCAATTGGGTTAAGATCTGGTGATTGACTTGGCCATTGCAGAATGTTCCACTTTTTTGCACTCATGAACTCCTGGGTAGCTTTGGCTGTATGCTTGGGGTCATTGTCCATCTGTACTATGAAGCGCCGTCCGATCAACTTTGCGGCATTTGGCTGAATCTGGGCTGAAAGTATATCCCGGTACACTTCAGAATTCATCCGGCTACTCTTGTCTGCTGTTATGTCATCAATAAACACAAGTGACCCAGTGCCATTGAAAGCCATGCATGCCCATGCCATCACGTTGCCTCCACCATGTTTTACAGAGGATGTGGTGTGCCTTGGATCATGTGCCGTTCCCTTTCTTCTCCAAACTTTTTTCTTCCCATCATTCTGGTACAGGTTGATCTTTGTCTCATCTGTCCATAGAATACTTTTCCAGAACTGAGCTGGCTTCATGAGGTGTTTTTCAGCAAATGTAACTCTGGCCTGTCTATTTTTGGAATTGATGAATGGTTTGCATCTAGATGTGAACCCTTTGTATTTACTTTCATGGAGTCTTCTCTTTACTGGTGACTTAGAGACAGATACACCTACTTCACTGAGAGTGTTCTGGACTTCAGTTGATGTTGTGAACGGGTTCTTCTTCACCAAAGAAAGTATGCGGCGATCATCCACCACTGTTGTCATCCGTGGACGCCCAGGCCTTTTTGAGTTCCCAAACTCACCAGTCAATTCCTTTTTTCTCAGAATGTACCCGACTGTTGATTTTGCTACTCCAAGCATGTCTGCTATCTCTCTGATGGATTTTTTCTTTTTTTTCAGCCTCAGGATGTTCTGCTTCACCTCAATTGAGAGTTCCTTAGACCGCATGTTGTCTGGTCACAGCAACAGCTTCCAAATGCAAAACCACACACCTGTAATCAACCCCAGACCTTTTA